>NC_141031.1:43035000-43122500 GCF_052040795.2 Danio rerio
AGTTCCAAAACCTTGACACCATCATCTGATCTTTTTCAGAGGCAGAATAATCTTATTGTATGTAAACTTTCAAGAAATGTTATAACGATTTCTCAAAGAGAATATCTCTCTCATTATTCTGCTATTAAGCATAACAGAAACAAACTTGATAATCCTAACTTACCTAAAAGAGAAAAAGTTTAGTCACATTAACATCTAAGTTTGTTTCAAATGGTTATGTGCCTTTTTATATAGTGTATGTAAACTTCTGCTTTCAACTGTATATATTTTTAATTACATTTTAATTTTATTTATTTTTTAATTTAATTGTACTTTATTTTATTTTATTTATTTTGTTAATTGATGAAATGCAAACATGCTATAGTTATAGTACTCGAAATTCTGATAAATCACATTTAACTGTTCCTAGAGTATGTACGGAGTCTGGTAAAGCAGCGTTTTCCTCCTTTGTGCCATACATTGTGGAATAAAATGCAGAGTGTTATCATGTTAGAAACAATTCTCTAAATATTTGGTCGCACCAAATTAATTAAATCAATGGTCCATTAGTTAATGTTAGTTAATCTACAAGAACAAACTATTAGCAATACATTTATTGGTATTTATTTAAAATTATTCACTGTAAAACCCAACAGTCAACTTTATCAAATAATATGAGTGTGGTTACCTCAAAATTGATTAAAAGTTAATTCTACTCATTCGAAAAGAGCTTTGAACTCAGTGTTGAAGGTATGAATACCTCATTATTTCAACTTAAATAGGGTAAGTTTACAGTACTCATATAGATTTGTACTCAAATGGTTTGTAGCAATCAGGTTCCTCAAATGGTTTAAGTTGCCTTAACTTATTGGGTTTTACAGTACTTAGTTGGTTTGAGTTCTCTTTATTTATTAGGTTTTACTGAGCTTAAATTGCTTTGTTTACTCAAATAGATTAAGTTCACAGTACTCATTAGGATTAGTTTTTGAACTTAAATGGTTTGTTGCAATTGGTTTCCTCAAATGGTTTGAGTTACTGCACCTTTTTCAGTGTGTTTGTGGCTTGTTCAAACTACTTATCTAAAATGAGCTGAAACAACACAATTCTTAAGTTTTTTTGGGGACAGCTTAATTGTTTTATGTTCAATCCACTTAAATTTCTAAAAACAAATAAGTTAATTTAATTCCTTCATGCTGTCCCAACACAAACCTTTTTTTTACAGTGTGTGTTTAAATATTCTCTGTGCATGTATTTATTTGATTCTATTTCATATATTTATTCAGCATTTTTAATTTGACATGTTTCTTTAAATCGTGCTATACATTTTATTAGCATGTATTTAATGCAGCTAGCAACCTGTTTCACTGTTCAAAGCACAAGAACATCAGCAAAAAAAGCCTGTATCTACTTTTGACAGGCTGAACCTGAGTTTAGTGGAGCGTATTGAATCGTGCTGGGAGAAGCGTATGGTTAGTATAGAAGCGTTTCATGCCTGCAGCATGGCTAATGTTCTGGTAAAGCCAGCATTAAAAGCACCGATGGCGTCTGGTCTGAATCGTGCTGTACTCGGATTGTGATTGTGAGCGGATCTTTCTGACAGGTGTCTCAAAGGGTGGTCGGATCGCCTCTGGCCCAAGAGCAGAGCGGCTCTCAGCGACTCTTTTCTTTTCCCTGTGGGGGTAATAAAAGAGCCGGATGGCAGGGGGCCAAGGGAGAGACGGGCGTTAGGTGACATGAGACGGACGGCTGAATCCTCTGGGAATTGGCCCATTTGTTACCCAACGGGAGAGACTGGCACTAGAAAGACTGCTGAGGATGTTTTTTGTTCAAGGTCACGTGGAGAACTGTAGATTTAGTGTGTGGGAGCTGAGCTGTTTGCACTCGCATATGTTCATACGTTCATTCAATTGTTTTAGTTGGCAGTTTCACTATTGCTGCAGTTCAGATTCAGGGTCAGGGTTATGGTTATGGGGTATATACACTACAAATATCCATAAATTAGCGGTTGCCTGTATTTTGTTTTGATTTTTTCACCATTTATTTATGCTTTTGAATTGCATTATGGTACCTTGTCCTTTCTTGCAAAAAGTTTTTACCTCGAAAAGTAAAAAAAATAGACTTTTATTAACTTTTTTTTTATTATTAAATTTTTTTCGAGGTTTTGACCTTTATTTGGATAGGGAAGTAGAGAGAATTGACAGGACAAAATTGAGAGCAGAGGGAGGGGAAGGATAGGCATAAGACCGTGAGGCGGAATCGAACTCGGGTTGCCGTGAGCACTGGACTACATGTGTTGACACACTGACCACTACACCACTGGCACCAACTTTTATTAACACTTTTAATACTTTAAAGTGATATATTGTCTAGTTAGGTGTGGTATACTATGATACAAAAAACAGACAGTACTTTTTTCTGTTATTTCTCTATATATTATTTTTATACATTCATCCATTCATTCATTTTCTTGTCGGCTTAGTCCCTTTATTAATCTGGGGTCGCCACAGTGGAATGAACCGCCAACTTATCCAGCAATTTTTTACGCAGCGGATGCCCTTCCAGCCCCAACCCAGCTCTAGGAAACATTCACACACACACTCATACACTACGGACAATTTAGCTTACCCAATTCACCTGTACCAGATGTCTTTGGACTGTGGGGGAAACCGCAGCACCCGGAGGAAACCCACGTGAACGCAGGAAGAACATGCAAACTCCACACAGAAACGCCAACTGAGCCGAGGTTCGAACCAGCGACCTTCTTGCTGTGAGGCGACAGCACTACCTACTGCGCCACTGCCTATTTTAATACATTATTTCATTATTTAATTCATTAATTAATTTATTTATTTATCCTTTATTTTGCCAGGAGTTTCCAATTAAGATATGCATCTCTTCTACCAGGGTATTCTGACCAAAATTGCAGCACAAAAAGTGTCAAATACAAAATCAGACACATAAAATCACATGATTAATCACGTATTAAAATGTACATCACATGATTCTTCCAGGTAAGGCTTCAAAAGATTTAAAAAAATATATATTTGGTAACACTTTAAACTAATGGTCTATTAATTAATGTTAGTTAACGTATTTACTTACATTAACTAAAGTATTAATGATTTGAAAAGCATTTATTAATCATAGTTCAACATTAATTAATGCATTATTAAAATCCAAATTTGTGCTTGTTAACATTAGTTAATGCACGATAACTTAACATGAAATAGTATTAATTATTTAACTTAAATAATATTAACTAACATTAACAAAGATGAATAAATACCATAAGAAATGTGTTATAGTTTGTTCATGTTAGTAAATACATTAACCAGTGGTCTATTCATTTAAATTGTTACCAAATATTTAGAGAATTATTTTAAAGCCTCCTTCACACTACAACTGACACACAGCACCAAAGCAACCGTTCATATCAAGATGATAATTTACCTGTTACGTGTTTATGATGTTAAATAATTAAAGGGATGATACGTAACAATCAGTGAGTCTATTGATGCTGGGTGAATGAGGAGAAGACGCATACGCTTGATAAGTGAAACAAAAAGTAAGTATTTATTAATGGATAATGTTAAACAATGAATGGAAGATAAATGTAATTTTAAATAATTTAATTAAATAAAGAAAAACAGGAGTGTTGCCAAAACAAAGAAATAAATATAACAAAACGAACTAACTAAACCCCAACCCACTAAACTGACTGAACAAAGAAAAATGCAGAAACAAAACCGTAATCTTCAGCACGTAGCTTAACTAAACTTCTTAACACCCAAACATAAGTACACATGTGGCAACGCCTCCAAAAACTAACTAATACAAAATTTTACTAAGCTGCTCGAAATGCTAGAATTCTCGTAAAGTACACACTGTTAGCCATTAGCAAAACAAGATCTCAGGTAATCCAATTCTCATAAAGATCGTTCAAAATCTCACTAAACATTAACAAGAGCAGCACAAGTTTAACTGATAAATCAGGATAAACAGGGAGAAAACTAGAAAATAGCACTCGCAAACAAATCAAGCGGATCAAACAAACAAATAGTCCGGCCGACACAAGTGAGGAGATTGGCAGGCCAAGCGCTCCTCCTGAACAGCGCAAGCGCACCGGTTTTATACTGCGCGGACCCGATCCTTATTGGCGCGCCGATTTAGTGACGAAGGTGAATGACAGCTCACCCGACCAATGGTAGCACACCTGAAACAGGATAGGACCACAACAAGAGAGAGAGAGAGGGAGAGAGAGAGAGAGAAGAGAGAAGAGCGCAAAGCAGAAAACAACAAAAATACTTCAAAACATACGTGAGACGTAACATACCCAATAATGGAAATATTAATATTCACCCTATAATGAAAATTATATTATTTCAAACTACTAAAATGTCAATAAAAGTCACTTTATTAAACTGTGTAGTTGAATTTTCAACATAAGAAGTCGACAGAGCAGAGATCAACATCCCATAATGCAATTCACAACCGTAAATAATAATAAAGGGAAAACACTTGAATCACAAAATACAGGAACTGTTAATTAGCAGATATTTTTACAGTGTAGCAACACCACACAACCGCTGATTGGTGGAGAGGAGACAGAGTGATGAAGCCAGTTATGATATGGGGATGGTTAGGAGGCCATGATTGAAAGTGGCCAGTGGGCAAATTTGGCAGAGAGTCAGGACCTCGGTTTAACGTCTCATCCGAAAGACGGTGCTTACTGAGCAGTATAGAGTCCACATCAACCCCATTTAAATGCTAATTCAACAACTCTAATTGCAACACCCTAGCAACCACATGTTTATTTTGACCTGTGTCCAGTACGCAAACACACAGCAGCGAATAATCATCACCTTTTGTGTCCACATCTTTTGCTTAGACACACAAGTCTGTCCGCCTCATTCATCCACACAGATTTCCATCGGCCTCGGTGGATTTGTAAGTGAGACGAAACAGATTTCCCCTCGTGATTATCTGACAGCATCATCTCACAGCTGATGAGAGAGAGAAACTTCATTACTGCTTCCATTAGATTTAATGATTACGGATCTGTCTGCTGACCAGCGCCGGCCGTTCCTCTCAGTCTCTTTTTTTTCCTCTTCTGTTCTACAAGTTGCTCTGTTCTGGACGTGTTTGTATCCCTCCTGTCGCTCTCCACCTCTAGCTGCCCTTCTGCATCCATCTGTTTGTTCTGGCGGAGGTGTAGCTGTTCAAACATGACCCACATACACGCATAGCTGATATATGTACAAAACGAAAGTTGTGTAGGTGCAACCAAACCACAACATGATATAGTGACTAGCAATGCGAATAGTTTAGGCTTCCAGAAATTCATAGATTTATTAATTTTCTTTTCGGCTTAGTCGCTACAGCAGAATGAACCGGATGCCCTTCCAGCGGAAACATACACTACGAACAATTTAGCCTACCCAATTCACCTATACCACATGTCTTTGGATATACTGACTACGTTTGCATGGACATCAGTAATAGTTATTTGCCTTAATCTGAATAAGACAATAATATAATTACGTGAAGGGCTTTTTGCAACCCAGGCTCATTCTGGAAACGTAGCCCCGTGTACGTTTCTGGAGATCGTGAAATACGTCCCGGGAGGTACGTATTTATGTAGTTTTTGTTTTCGCCAATTCGCGAGAGGCCGCTGCGCACGCTTTTTCGCATCTCGAACGCCTCTTGCAAGCGTGCGGCATTTGCGCCCACTCTGTTCTCGCGTAAAGCCACCGGAGGCCGCTGTCGATCGACTGTCTGTCCGACTGACTGACTAAATGACTGAACAATTGACAGGGCGCACTTCTCCTCCTCCTCCTCCTTCCCTAAACCCAAGCAACGATTTACAAAAGCCATCCAAAAAAAGAAAAGCCCTGGTCTGATTTTGACCTCGTTTTCGTATTTCACCCCATCCTCGCCTTGTTATGAACTCGTTCGCTTTATTTTTTGGATTCTGTTTTTGTCTTACCTGCCTTCTGGAACCGCTTTTCCCTGGACACAAACCCGGTCTTCGACGTCGTCACTGTGGTCGGCTCCCCTCCAGCTCTCCGCTCCGCCGACCTACAAAACGAGCTAACATGACAAACTGGTTGCAGCGGGAAAGCCCTCCACACGGAGGTGAGCTGTCAGCCGGCGAGCGCGAAGAGGAGCAGCGTCACACTGCCCTGTAGCGTTCGCTTGAATAAATAAAATGTAGCCATACGTACCTCAAGCCACGTAAATCGCAGTCTCCAGAAACGTCCTCAGGGCTCGATTTCAGAATGAGCTTGGGTTGACTTTTTGAATGTCACCAGGCTATTCATGTTTTCTGCAGAGTGTCATCTGGGTTGCGTGTTTCATCTTCATATCAACAACTTTAACTGCAGTTTGGCAGTTTAGCTTTCACTCATGAACATTTAATTCACGGCCCCGTGACAAACTGGGATATTAGACACGAATTATTGATACTGCATGTCGAATGGAAAGAAAAAAAACTTCCGCATTTTGCAATGTGTGCATGTGCGGTCCTTTACTGACAGCCACGTATGCGGATCAATGACTGTAAAAAAATATGGACGACGCGACAGCCCTTTTTCCCATTAAACGCCTTGAGGGCAAAACGCCTGCTTGACGGGCACAAACTGTCACACAAGACTGCTTTGATTGGAGCCTTGACATGCGCAGAAGGACTGTCTGATGGAGCCAGAGGAGGAGCCGCGAAAATGACCGGAGTCGAGCTTCCAACCAAACGCCTTATGTAAAATCAACCACGCCCCCGAACTTCTCAGCATGCGTTTGCTGTCATATCAACACAAATGGATGTAATAACGTTAACAAATATGAAGGTTTTAAATATTCAATCGCACCAGCTCCGGACTGCAGCGCATAACCTACTCGCGGCGATGCGGGCTGATTCCGGCTCGCATGCGGCAGCGCCGGCTCGCTCGGCCGCCGCGTCTGGCTCGATTGACTAGGGCTGGAATCGGGCAGTGAGTCCAGGCATCCGGAGTAGGTCCAGCAGAGGTAGTCAGTCTGAGCTCTAAGGGATAAGTCTCCGGCAGGCGAAAATCTAGCCGGAACTGTGTTTTGCTATCTGGGTGGTTAGGCATGTATCAGCAAACTAATAAAGCCCGAAAAAAGCCCTGAATTTAGCGAATAAACAGTGTTCCACCAGGATCATGTATGTCAGAAACTGTAGTTTACTGCTGAACTCATTTTGTCATGGTAAAATAACACAGAAATCGAATAATAACACTTCAGTCTCCTGCCGAAGCTCAGACGCCGCACTTTGAGAAACTGTCAATCACAGCTGTCAATCACGATGACACGCCCAGCATTAAATTACTGCTAAAAACAAACTGTTTACAAAAATGAAGATCTGCACCTATTTCAGCACAATAACCAGTGCCTTAATCGACCAGAACTATCTTTCGGGACATTTTATTGCAAGTGTAACAATTTTTTTTAATTGGGCTCAAGTCTCCTTCATTAACACGGAGGAGGCGGGCTTTATGACTTGTACTGCAGCCAGCCCAAGGGGGCGATCTAACGGCCGAGACCTTCACTCAAACGCAGGCTTGCGGCACACTTGGTGCGGATCTTGTCACAAAATGCAGTAAAAAGTCCTTCATGACGGTGTTTACTTCAGTAATACCACTAATATCTGCATACTCCACTTAATTCCATTTCTGTTTAGTTCAGTTATGACTTAAGTCGGATTAAGGTAATCAAAAATTGCTGTTTACATGGTAGACTCTTAATCAGAGTATATTAAAATCATATTCAAATATTGTTGCCCATGTATGCATACTCAATGTTCGACTCAACCACACCATCAGGGCTCTGCGAACTTGTTTTGCGAAACAGCATTTTCTGTATGTATCTACATCAAAAGCAAGTATGCTATGGCGATGGAGGGGTTTGTGTTATTTTTTTGTGTATTGTTTATATTAATTTACATTTGTATATGTATACATATGCATGTATGTATATGTTGGCATATATGCGAGAGGAGATCATGTGATCCAGAAGTGTATAAAAAGGAGCACCTGATTGTGATGAACATTGTCTGATAAAGAGCCGGGTGGCTCGAAACGTTACACGCTCTGTGTCAGCCTTTTTAATTTAATTTAATAAATTTGTGTTTTTGGAGCCTTGGTGTTGCCGCCTTTGATTTACATTTAATTTGCACTTTTTGCGGTTTGGCTGAGCACCCAATTAACAGAGATGTGCGTGCTTTTGTACAGTTTTTTTGTATTGTTTATATTACAAACTGATAGAAGAGGTCTCAGACCTGTGTGACTTGAGGTGTCCTAAGTCTGTGTGTGTGTGTGAGGTGAAAGGTCAAAAGCTGCTATAGTTCGTTTTTAAATCCCGTGGAGCAGTTAATGAACACATTTTGTGTAATTACACTGACACGCATGCTCGTGCCTTCCCATCGGCCTCCAGGATAAATGTATTAGCAATCCAGTGGCTATCATTCTCAAATAAAATGACTTTGTTGTTTTTTTCTCCCCGCGCTTGTTCCACATCAGTGGATTTAGTCTTTAACTGAATCAGAATAAGGTGCAGCTGAAGGCGAAATCCAGCCATCAATGCAATGAGGAGCGCCTGCTAACCGAGTCACAATCTTAACATTATTATCTTTAATTATTTAAACAACGGCGCCATTGCCTCGGGAATTAGCAGAAGCTAATTCAAATCTCAGCAAATTTGCTGTTATGGGTGGAAGAAGTAAAGAAGCACACTGCAGACTTTGTTTGGGCATTTAAAGACGTTTGTTGGCCGCTTGTATTTCACACTAAAACAATTGCAGCTTTAAAGGGGTAGTTCACGCAAAAATTTGCGTTTAATTATTATTTATTCCACCTCAAGTGGACCCAAACCTTTATGAGTTTCAAAAAATGGCCGTGATTTCAACGGTAAAAAACTGTAAAAATGCTACAGTACAAATCCGTAAACTGGTTAACGGTATGTTTCCTTAATATATACGGCCAATAACCGTAAATTAACTTTCCCAGAATTCCCTGCATGGCACGTCACTTTTTATGCATTTTATTGACATTACTATGGATGTTTTCAGTTGTTTCCCCGTCAGTTATGTACATTAGAGATTTATGTTACATCTAATGTTGAGAAACAATGTTTATTTCATAACTTTAATTTATGCGTGTTACTATACTGGTGTTTAGTAGCTGTGTGAATGACACTCAGCACCTTCTATTTGCTGATACTCTTTTCTGCTAATGGGAAAAGTTGATTGTGATGAGCATTGGCTCATTATGTAACTTTCTCATCACCACCTGCATGTGAGTGTGCTAACGTGTCTAACTGTAACAAAAGATGTGTAGATGTTGGTCATTCAAAATAAAGACATATTACCTCTATGAATTAATAAAATACGGTAGTTTACTGTAAAAATGAGAAATTACTTTTACGGTTTGTACATTAAATGTTTTTTACTGTAAATTTTACGGATTTATATTTTACAGTGTGTTGAGCACAAAGATATTGTGAAGAAAGCTGAAATCTCATTGAATTCCATAGTAGAAAAAACTAATGGGATTCAATGGTTACAGGTTTCCAGCATTCTTCAAAATAGCTTCTTTTGAGTTTAAGAGAAGAAAGAAACTCATTAATGTTTGAGGAAATTACGACAGAACGTTCAATTTTGGGTGAACTATCACTTTAAGAGGTGTAACTGCATGAACTACACTTCCAAAATATGATTTATTTTTAATGTTTAAAAGGTATTAAATGGAAAAAATTATTTTGTTTGTTGGTAAGTGATTGTTCTCATTAGTTCATTAATTCAACAGGCTCATTCAGTCGCTAATTGATTCATTCGGAACAAAACAAATGGCTTGCAATCAGTAACTAATTGAGTCGATCTGTTTGAAACATTCAGATAACAAGTGAAAAGCTGAATAGCAAACTAGCGCAATGGTTTCTTTATAAAAATAAATATATCAAATATATTTTTTATAAATATAAAAAAATATTTCTTTATAAAATGTGTTTAAAATGGTATAATTACTGTGTGTTAATTGTGAAACTAATGGTAAGGTTTCCAATACCTCATCGTTGAAAAACAAAACACTGCACATCAACATTTTAGAAGCCAGAATTAGAGGCAGCTTTCCCCAAACCCCAATGTGAGACTCAGCGGAGCACAATGAAATGCTCCCAGCATGTAGAATTATGGGAAGCTACATGGTGTTTCAGTGTTTTGGAGGAGAATTAGATATGGCAACAGAATCACTTAAGAGGAAACGACAGCAGTGAAGTTCTAACTGTGGTCTGCAGCTGAAAACTGAGCCCATTCAGCTGCCTGCAGAATCCACTTGCTGTATGCATGTGCGTGCGTGTGCGTCTGTGCTTGCGTGTATTTCTGAGAGGAGTCTGGCTGCAGACTCAGTGCAGTGCAGTCTGAGCTCCATCCAATGCTTTTTAATGCGCTCACCCAACCCCACCCCTAACCCTACCCATCACAGTGACGTCACTCGCTCCATTGAGTGCATTGTGTCTGATATTGCATCGCTGAGTGATGCAATCTAAGCTTGCATCATCAAGGCTGCATCCAGATACTATTGGTATTTCTTACCAAATGTCCCCACAAGTACAGCAATACAAGTAAATTTGAAAACAGAGCTTAATGACCTGCGTGTGTGTCCGTTCGTGCATGCGTATATGTGCGAGAGTGTGTGTGCATCATGGAATATTTACTGAATGTCCCCACAAGTATAGAAATACCAGTAATTGTGAACTTTATTGTTTTCACCTGAAAACGGAGCTCAATGACCTGCGTGTGTGTGGCCATGCGTGCGTGAGTACGTGCATATGTGTGTGAGTGTATGTGTCCATTATCGAATACTTACTGAATGTCCCCACAGTTATAGAAATACCAGTAAGTTTGAACTGTTTTGTTTTCAGCTGAAAAAAGAGCTCAATGATCTGCATGTGTGTGTGTCTGTGCGTGTGTGTGTGCATGTGAGGGTGTCTGTGTGCATTATCGAATACGTACTGAATGTCCCCTCAAGTATAGAAATACCAGTAGTTTTAAACTTTTTTTGTTTTCAGCTGAAAAAAAGAGCTCAATGACCTGCGTGTGTGTGTCAGTGTGTGAGTGTGTGTGTGTGTGTGCGAGTGTGTGAGTGCATTATCGAATGCTTATTGAATGTCCCCACAAGTGTAGAAATACCAGTAATTTTTTACTTTTTTTTTGTTTTCAGCTAAAAACAGAGCTCAATGACCTGCATGTGTGTGTCCGTGTGTGCGTGCTAGTGTGTGTGTGCATTATCGAATACTTACTGAATGTCCCCACAAGTATAGAAATACCAGTAATATTGAACTTTTTTTTGTTTTCAGCTGAAAACAGAGCTTAATGACGTGCGTGTGTGTGTGTGCATTATCGAATACGTACTGAATGTCCCCACAAGTATAGAAATACCAGTAATTTTGAACTTTTTTTGTTTTCAGCTGAAAACGGAGCTCAATGACCCTTCGTGTGTGAGGCCGTGCGTGTGTGTGCGTGTGTGTGCGAGTGTGTGTGTGCATTACCGAACACTAACTGAATGTCCCCACAGGTATAGAAATACCAGTTATTTTGAACTGTTTTGTTTTCAGCTGAAAAAAGAGCTCAATGATCTGCATGTGCGTGTGAGTGCGTGTGTGTGTGTGTGTGTGTGTGTGTGTGTGTGTGTGTGTGTGTGTGTGTGTGTGTGTGTGTGTGTGTGTGTGTGTGTGCATTATCGAACACAAACTGAATGTCCCCACAAGTATAGAAATACCAGTAGTTTTGAACTTTTTTGTTTTCAGCTGGAAACAAAGCTCGATGACCTGCGTGTCCGTGCATGTGTGTGTGTATGAACTTTTTTTGTTTTCAGCTGAAAAAAAGAGCTCAATGACCTGTGTGTGTGTGTCAGTGTGTGAGTGTGTATGTGTGTGTGTGTTTGCATAATCGAATGCTTATTGAATGTCCCCACAAGTGTAGAAATACCTGTAATTATTAACTTTTTTTTGTTTTCAGCTGAAAACAGAGCTTAATGACGTGCGTGTGTGTGTGTGTGTGTGTGTGTGTGTCCGTGCATTATCAAATACGTACTGAATGTCCCCACAAGTATAGAAATACCAGTTGTTTTGAACTTTTTTGTTTTCAGCTGGAAACAAAGCTCGATGACCTGCGTGTCCGTGCATGTGTGTGTATGAACTTTTTTTGTTTTCAGTCCGTGTGTGCGTGCAATCGTGTGTGTGCATTGTCAAATACTTACTGAATATCCCCACAAGTGTAGAAATACCAGTAATTTTTAACTTTTTTTGTTTTCAGCTGACCTGCCAGCAGAATCCATTTATTGTGTGCGTGTTTGAGTGTGTGTTGGTCCTTCAGTGATGCCTTTTCACCTCATACCTGTAAAAAAAATTCTCCTCACTTTTGCTTTCTAGCATCAGCCTCTCTCTCTCTCTCTTTCTCTCTCTCTCTCTCTCTCTCTCTCTCTCTCTCTCTCTCTCTCTCTCTCTCTCTCTCTCTCTCTCTCGCTGTTTGCTTTTGATTAGATAGCCGGCACATTGTCATGCAAAGCTAAGGGAAACAGAGAATACAAGAGAATTTCCTCTGCGGCTCGTCTGAAAGGGCTCGTATGTAATCCCTCGTGTCACCGAGCGGAAGGAGGCGCGTTTCATTTTTTTTTTCTTTTCTCTTACCGTCATTCGTACATTTCCTGGTGTCTGCTTTCTCGCTGAAGCCTGGCGTCAACAGAGATCGATGAGGCTCCATTCACACGCGTGTCGTCCGCCATCAGACTCCTGTTTGTTTTTAATTACGCTCTCTTCCTGTATTGTCCAAGAAAATAAAGTGCGCTCTGATTTTCCACTCTTATTTGGACGACTGTGCCGTGTTTTCTGGGTTTTGTTCGATGGCGGAGTTTGAAACGTATTGGAGAATAAGTTAATGCCGCTTTCTGAAGTTCTTCTATGAAAGTTTTCAATTGAGTGCATGGACAATTACTTCAGGATGTGAGAAATTACAATCCATTTTTTCTGTTTCTCTGAGAAAGAAAAGAGATTGACAGCTTTGATTCATTCATTCATTTTCCTTCGGCTTAGTCTCTTTATTTTTCAGGGGTCACCACAGCTGAATGAATCGCCAACTTATCCGGCATATGGTTTACAAAGTGGATGTCCTACCAGCCACAACCCAACACTTAGAAACATCCATACACTACGGCCAATTTAGCTTATTCATTGCACCTATAGTCCATGTTTTGGACTGTGGGGGAAACCAGAGCACTCAGAGGAAACCCCTTGCAACACGGGGAGAACATGCAAACTCCACACAGTAATGCCTACTGACCCAGCCGGGGCTTGAACCAGTGACCTTCTTGCTGTGAAGCAATTGCCATAGCTTTAATCACCAGATTTGTTTTTATGTTTTTCTCCTTATCTCATACTTCTCACTCAGTGTTTATTTAGCTTTTTTATTTTTTATTTTAATGTAGCATTTACAACAACAACAAAAAGATTTGATTTTATATGATTTCTGTGTTCATATGAACGTTATATGTGCTGGTATAATATTTATCAGTATTTTAAATCCATTTTTTTATCTTTAATTTTAATTCAGTCATTTCTGTTACTTTATTTATTTATTTATTTATTTATTTATTTATTATGTAATATATTATTTATTTATTATATAATTTATTTATTAATTATATCATATATTTTTATTATATTTTTATTTATTTATTTATTTATTTATTATATGTGTTATTATATTATGTATTTATGTATTTATTAAATAATTTATTATATTATTTGTTTGTTTGTTTATCTATTTATTCATTTACTTACTTCATTTATTACATAATGTATTATTTTATTTATTTATTTATTTATTTATTTATTTATTTATTTATTTATTTATTTATTTATTTATTTATTTATTATTTATATTATTTATTTATTATTTAATAATTCATTTTTATTTATTTATATTATTTATTTATTTGTATCATTTATTTAATAATGTATTATTTTTTATTTATTTATTTTATTTATTTATTTATTATTTATTTATTCTTTATTTATTTATTTATTTGTAACTTTTTAGCTGGGTTTTAGTCATTAAAATGTTTAATAGTTTTAGTTACCAATGCTACATTTATATTACATTTATGTTTTGTTTATGTTTCTTATATGTTTGCTACATTTTTTATTTTTTCTTTTATTTTTATTTGTGTGATGTGATCTCAATAAAATCCACAACAATTCCTAATTTACTACCTAACTATACCAATGTCTCTGTATAATAATAATTATTATTATTATTATTAATATTATTATTATTATTATTTCTTTTCAGCATTTTTGGCCATTGATACTTAAATGAAGCTCATTCTGTTTTGTGAGTTATAAAAGAGCAAAATCTGAGCAATAAACCTTCCCTCTAGGCCCAGATGCTGCAAACATGTATTAATTATTCAGTAGTATCAAGAGGAAACCATTTCTCTACACACACATGGTGCAAACACCATCATAACATGTTCATTTTTTATGTTTCTTAATCTTTAGTATTTCTCAGATCTATAGTGTGACCTGTGTTCGCTTGGCTGGTGTGCTCATTTGTTTGTTTGGGTGTAAGTGCGTTCATTCATGCAATAGGCATGTGTGGGTGTGCTTGTGTGTTTTTGTGTGTGTTTCAGCATCTGTGTGTTTTACCCGAGAGTCTCTGGCTGACAGGTGGATCTGTGATTGGATCCATCACGCCCCACTAACCATGCAAAACATTACACACTAATACACACACACACACACACACACACACACTGACCTCTGCTGTCTGTGCATGTGTGCATTCATGTGGTGCTCTTCAATAATGTTGGCACACTTGATAAATGTAAGCATACTGTACAAGGCTAGTGGAAATAAATTGGTTGTTCAACAGTTTAATCTTTTACTCAAAATATTAACACAAAGCTGGAGATGCTTAGATTTAAGGCTTTTTTTCTTGTAACCTATTCAGACAATTAGTGTTTGGTGACTTTATGGCCCAAACAAACATATGCCATTTTTCAGCTGTGATACTTTGGGATCTTTTTGGCAGTATTTTTGTCACTTTTCACCATTTTTATTTACAAATTTAGTGAATTTAAACAACATTTTGCCTCATATCACAGTTCTGTTTTTGGTTTTCCCCATTGTGATGAGTGAATGAGTTTGGACTTTTTTCTGGTTGTCATTAATTGAAACACTTCCTTAACCCAGTCACCCAGGTGTGCTTAAAAAAAAAAGTTGAATATATAGGGGAATGCTTCATGCATGAATAAATGTCAGTATTTGACGTCAATATGACGGTGGTTTAAGATGTTGGCTCGACGTTGGATTTTGGTCACTGTCCAACACAACCTAAAGTCAACCAAATATCAACGTCATTTGACATCGTTTTTGGACATCAAAATAACATTGTCCAAAGACGCTGGCTAGACACTGAATTTTGGTCACCTGACATCACAACCTAAATCTAACCTAATATTAACATCTGATGACGTTGTGTGCCTGCTGGGCAATAACTAAATGCACTACAGAATGTTACGTTTACACACACATGCACATATTACATGTAAACGCATCAACTTTCACAGTGTAATACTCACTACTCACTACTCTTGAGTACTTTAGAAAGGGCTACTTTTTACTCCTACTTTGAGTAAATTTTACAACAGATACTTTTACTCTACTTACACTACATTTTTAGGCAAGTAATGGTACTTTTACTTGAGTATGGTTTTCAGTACTCTTTCCAACAATCGTTGGAAGTCCCCATAACACTTGAAATTGTGTGTGTGTTTGTGTATTTGTGTTTTGTGACTTACTGGCATGGGATGATAACAGTTTTCAAGGTATAGCATGGTTTGGAAAAGTCAAGGTTTTAAAACCGTCAAAATTTTCGGCAAAAGCGTTCCTACAGTACTGTATATGTACAATTTTTTATTTACTTTTTTTTTAAGTACAATAGTATCTCCATCAGAAACGATATTTAAAAATGGCGCTTTAAAATGTAAGGAAATCTGTGTTTTAGAAACTAATGAAGACAGCAGAAGTCAGTGATTCGTTTGAATTATTTAGCCTGACATGTTTACTGTCTCAAAATATATGAAATGTTTCTCAAAATAAAATATATTGTGTGTCAAAGGGGGAGTTTTTAACAGTTTTAGTTTTTTACCCAGACATTTAAAAAGAATATATATTAGAGCAGTAATCACAATACCGTGAAACCGTGATATTTTTATCCAAGGTTATCAAACCGTCAGAATCTAATACCGGCTCATGCCTACTTACTGATCCCAGACGCATCCCGAAAGAGCATTTCAGTCCCACAAACAACATCATTCTAGCTTGTATGCTTGACATCACAACCTAAATCTAACCTAATATTAACGTCTAATGACGTTGTGTGCCTGCTGGGCAATAACTAAATGCACTACAGAATGTTACGTTTACACACACATGCACATATTACATGTAAACGCATCAACTTTCACAGTGTAATACTCACTACTCTTGAGTACTTTAGAAAGGGCTACTTTTTACTCCTACTTTGAGTAAATTTTACAACAGATACTTTTACTCTATTTGCACTACATTTTTAGGCAAGTAATGGTACTTTTACTTGAGTATGGTTTTCAGTACTCTTTCCAACACTCGTTGGAAGTCCCCATAACACTTGAAAATGTGTGTGTGTGTTTGTGTATTTGTGTTTTGTGACTTACTGGCATGGGATGATAACAGTTTTCAAGGTATAGCATGGTTTGGAAAAGTCAAGGTTTTAAAACCGTCAAAATTTTCGGCAAAAGCATTCCTACAGTACTGTATATGTACAAATTTTTATTTACTTTTTTTTTTTTAAGTACAATAGTATCTCCATCAGAAACGATATTTAAAAATGGCGCTTTAAAATGTAAGGAAATCTGTGTTTTAGAAACTAATGAAGACAGCAGAAGTCAGTGATTCGTTTGAATTATTTAGCCTGACATGTTTACTGTCTCAAAATATATGAAATGTTTTTCAAAATAAAATATATTGTGTGTCAAAGGGGGAGTTTTTAACAGTTTAAGTTTTTTACTCAGACATTTAAAAAGAATATATATTAGAGCAGTAATCACAATACCATGAAACAGTGATATTTTTATCCAAGGTTATCAAACCGTCAGAATCTAATACCGGCCCATGCCTACTTACTGATCCCAGACGCATCCCGAAAGAGCATTTCAGTCACACAAACAACATCATTCTAGCTTGTATGCTTGACGTCTGAGCTTTATATTTCCTCATATATGGAGCGCTGTCATCATAGCGTGGTCCTCCGCCACCGTACATCAAACCCGGACACAAAATATAAGCATTTTTTTTTTACCGTGCAACATGTATAAAGCCTCCTCTGCCGCGTCTCTCTCTTTCATGGCGTTTGTGTACTGAAAGATTAAGTAGCTCCGAAGGGCCCGTGTTTACAAATATGCAGCCGGCGAACAGGCCAAAGCCTCCCAATGACTGCAGAATACAAATAGCTTTTTTATCAGCGCTGAGCCCCTGCCCAAAGAAATTGTGTTTTCCATCCTTTCCTCTTACGCCAATGAAATATGAAGCTTTATTTTCCTCTCTCTCTCTCTCTCTCTTTCTCTCTCTCTCTCTTTATATATATATCCCAAATCTACCAGGAAGCTGTTAGTGTTGGAAGCTGCACTCCTTCATACACACATGCACACACTAAAGAAGATGTGAATATGAGGGACACGTCATAAATGAACACAACTCAAGCACTCGCTGGATGATCAGTCAAGAACACTAGTCAGGGTGACTTTTTAAAGTTCTTTTTTTGTTTAGACGTTCAATACAACAGCAAAATAATAACTATTTGCTAAGTTTGGGATAAAGTACATCTGATCGCAGAATAAAGCCCTACAGGTTTATCAGAAGCCCAATGCAAAGCGGAGCACTGTTGTATAAGAATGAAGGGCTTTAATCTGTGAAAACAAATGTCCTGGATGTGCTTTATCCTGCTTATTATATGGCTACTTGCAACAAAAAATAAAAACTAAAGACAAAACAATGTTTCATAATAGTTTATTAATTCCATCATTAAAGGCAAAGATGCGGAAAAAGCATCAAGCGCGAGTTATTTACGTGTTAAGTCAATGCAAAGGCGAGAATAGACATCCTGCGGCATGATATGCATGAATGACACAGCGCGAATTGAGCGTTTTGCACGTTTGACGCACTTAACACGCAAATCGTGCAAACCGCTCGAGAAAATCTGAACTTTAGTGGACATTCGCGCCGTGTTAACCAATCAGGAGCTCAGGATCTTGCTCTTTTGGGGGCATGATTATAACCTAGCGCCTGTTGTTGGTGTCCCGGGGGAAAATCCTCCTGCATACACTGACATCAGTTCATCAAACTAAGGAAGTATGTATCTGGTGCACCTCTGAAAGGATCTAGTGGACTCAGACACTGCTCCAAATGAATCTACGCTGTTTTTCAGCCTTCATAAAGCACATAAACACAGATATTTTCTCAATGAAATCCATGTTAGCCATTTAGCAGCGAAGCTAGAGTCACTGGGCAGACAGAAGCCCTGCCCATCACGAGAATCCTGTCTGTTGTGAAGTGAATTTGATGTGGGAATGAAGCAGATTTGACGTGCAAACGAAGCGGATTTTCACGTGCGAATGAAGCGAATAAACTCAAATGTTCACGATTCTATTTTCACGTGAATAGCCTGATTTATCTGCGCATTCCGCAACTTCCGGTGTGAACTCAGCATAAGGATGTGAATGTTTTCACTGACAGTTAAGGTGATTTAAAGTTCCCGAATGAGTCTGTGTTTTTAGCGTTTGTTATCTGGGAATTGCATATCTTGGAATTTTGCATCAGATTCAAGTATCCCAGACAGACATGTAATATTACTAAACAGTATTATATTTAAAATAGCTATATGGCACTATTTAAATCAAATATCTGATATCTAAATATCTAAATCAGATATCTGAAGTGTTCCTCTGAGTTTCAACTAAAAATATTTATTTTTTGCCTTTTTTTAAATGCAAAGTTGTTAGAACTACAAATGTTTTAATTTGTTGCGAATGAAAATTTATTCAGCAACATTTTTATTTTTATTTTGGAACAAATTGGTCAGTAGTTTTCTGAACAACTCTAAAAAATAAGTAACTAAAATATTAAATTATTAAAAATATTAAAATATAGCTGTGAATGTTAACAGATGTATTTACATTTAGCTATTGAAACGTCTTACAGTAGGTCAGCTTGTGATGTGTCATCATGGCAAAGACAAAAAACAATATCAGAAATTATTTATTTGAATTATTATATTTTAAAATGCCTCACAGCAAGAAGGCCGGGTCTTCTGTGCCTACTGGTAGGCTCAGGAGGCTGTTGTCATCCATTTTTGTGGTTAATCAGCTATACTAATAGAGAAGACTCTAGCTTTCCACACCTAACAGATCAAATGTGCATCATCATAACCTGCGTCCAATCTGGGATAACTTCCGGAAAGGTAGAGTAGCCAATAGCGTTAGAGTTAACAAGTAAACCAAGTCCCGCCCCAGGACTGACAAAAATCCAAAATGTTTTGCGCGAGCAGAGAGAAGAACCAACGAGCGAGCAGAGAGAACTGATCGCACGCGAGCGCTGTAGGGATGACCTCGGTCGCGAGAGCGTACATCGTATGCACAGATGATGATGTGCGCACACGGGACTTGTTTTCTCACGCTGGATCAGTTGAGTGCGCGCGTGAAGATCCCTTGTATGCTCGCGAGCTGTAGTATCCTCGCGTGTAGGCCTGTAATCTGCTCGCGGTTCACTTCTCCTCGCGCGTAAACATCACTGATGCGCTCGATTAATATTGGCATTGATTTGCCGCTATATTTGGCGACCTCTGAAATAGAGACTAAGCTGAAGGCGAATGAATGAATGTTTTAAAACACATTGACAATAATCACGTCTGAAATATTTTAAAGTTAATAAAAAATTAAAAGAGGGTTGATCATTTTTATTTAATTTTTCCATTTATGAAAGGATTTTGTTTTTATTAAGCTTAAAGCTGATTGGCTTGTGTTTAAAAACATCACAATATCAATGCTGGAAAACATGCAAGACAAACTCAGCAACACACAGGTAAAAAGCAAAACCGTCTTCTTCTGTTTTATTCCATTTGCTCTTCCATTTTCAACTTCTTCCCTTCTTTTTCTCTTGCCCTTTTCCACCGTTCTCCACCCTCCATCATTCCCTCGTCCTACTTTTCTAGCTCTGTTGTTCTTTTCTTTTTTTTCCGGGCCGCACTTTTGTCCCGTCCCTTCCTTCAGCATCGCAGCAGTGGGAATATTAGCCGGCAGACAGATCATTTAGGGGTCAGACCTGTGAATGTGTTAATTGTGATTTATAGCTGAACTGAATTTAAGAAGAGCTTTTCCTTATTGACCACCTGAAGCTGAAGGCCCAGGGAGAGAAAAAAAAGACGAGGAAAAAAAAAAGTTTGCACCATTTCTTTCTCCTTAACTGCGAACGGCGTCTCTCTAGGGCTCTGTCAGCCCCAGATACTCATACAATTTTAGGATGGTGCGCATTAGAAGTAGCGCAAACGCAGGCAGATTCGATGATGATGATCCTGGAGGGCGAGGTCTGTGAGGTGAGCAGGGCACACTCTCGCAGGAAGTGACAGAATGAGGAAGACCACTGACCTTTACCGTAAAGACGATTCTTCTTCGTCCTCTGCTCTATTTCCTGTGCTAATGTCCATCTATAAGTAATGCTCGTACAGCGCTGAAGACGTCCTCGTCGAGGTTTGGTCTGCATTATTAATGGCTGCTGGGACACGTGAGGTCAGGAGTGAAGCTGGGTGGCTTTAGAAAGACGCCACAGTGATTTGTGAGGAAGTACGGGGCTGAATTTTTGCACCGCTAAACTTAAATGTTAGATTTCATGAAAGAGTGATATAATGATGATCGTTGTATCTCATTATATTGTGCTTTAGAGCCTAAAATAGAGATCACTGTTGAGAATTACATTTTAAAATAAATCAGTAGCTCAGTGAACTAAATCTGGAATTTATTTTTTATATTTCAAAATGTTTTAAATAAAGAACTTAAGGTATTTACAGTTTATTAATTCAGCACTATATGAATCTATTTTTATATTGCTTATATTGTGTATAACTGTAGTAGTAGATTTTTTACAACATCACAATATCACATTCACACTTAATAAAAAAATTTACAACATTTTTGTTACAATTGAATTTGCAGTTTGTTAATTTAGCAGAACATGACTTCATATATATATATATATATATATATATATATATATATATATATATATATATATATATATATATATATATATATATATATATATATATACTCTAAAAAAATTCTGTAATTTTACGGTAATTTTACGGTTTATTTTCGTCAGCTGGGGTTACAGAAATTTACTGTAAAATAACAGCGGTTGAATAACAGAAATTTATACAGAATTTTGCCTCACAGCAAGAAGGTCACTGGTTTAAGTCCTGGTTGGGCTGGATGTTCTGGTTTGCCCCACAGTCCAAAGACATGCACTGTAGGTGAATTGGGTAGGCTAAATTGGCCGTAGTGTATGAGCGTTTGTGTGAATGTGAGTGTGTATGGGTGTAGGAGCACATATGCCGGAATAGTTGCCGGGTCATTCCGTTTTGGTGACCCCTGGTCGATAAGGGACTAAGCCGAAGGAAAATGAATGGATGAATAATAATTGCTTATGTGAGGCGTTTGAAATGCAGGGTCTATGGAGGCAGGAGGGCAGGAATTTTACATTATTCTCTCTTCTGGCTGCCGTTATCAGTCTCACACAATTTTTTTTCTTTTTCTGAAAGTCTTGATAACACCATCTTGGTGTTTTTCTTTTATTATTTCAGCAAATAGGATTGCAAAAAAAAAAAAAGTATCTGTTGTACTCTCTCTCCTAATCACTGCGCTCTAAGCTTATCCAACTATGACCACTTCCGCTGCTGAGAAACCCGGAAATGTGAAAAGGGTCCATGCATTCTGCTTTGAAACAATCTTTTAATCTAATCTGATAAACGACCCATTAAGCTTCTTTCGGTGCATGTTTTCATCCTTTCGGCGCATCATCATTCTTACCAAAGCTTAATAGTCCATCCAGAGCGTTGAAATGACCCTGCGTCTCCCACGAGGAGACCTGCACATTGCTTTACAAAGCCTGCGCTGTGACCGACTGTCCTGGGGCATCTGAATGGAAACGGTGGCCATGAAAATAGAAAGAGAGAGAGATACGTGTGTATCTGTCCCTCTTCATCAGCGGGGATTCGCTCCGCTGCCTCTTCAGACTCTCAATGTCTTCAGCTTCCACTGCCTGCAGTCTCCGCCGCCTCAAGATGACCCTTATCAACGGCCGATAAAAATCCACCAGATAACAGAACGAGGGAGGAAAAGGAAGAGAAGAGTGCATCTGTACGATTAGATAAAGGAGAGGCGCTTTTGACAAACTGAAAGATTTTTTTTTTTTAGCCAAAGGATGTTGTGAATGTGAGTATTCGTCGCTTAAGGCTCCAATGCAATTTTCCCCAGAATGAAATGATTGTTGTGTAGCCGCATTTTTTGGGGATTTTCTGAAATGGATAGTTCACTTTCTAATCACAGAAGTGTTTACATGAGTACAGCACCTCTGGCTCTTTCTCTCTGTCTGTTCTCAGTTTCTCCAGGCCATGCTTTATTCTTTTGCAGAGTATTGTGCTGCAGGTGTCCGCAAAGTGTGTATGTAGGGCCCATGTGTACAAACACACTAAGGGTGCTTTCACACTTCGTTCAAATCCCTTGTCCAAAACCAGGTTCAATTGTCCTCCCTTGCCACCTTCTTGGCTGGTTTGCCTTCACACTGTCTTTTTTCCTTCTGAACCCTGGTATGCTTGCGTCATCAAGCTTCTGTTGTGTGTACAACTGTTGCTAGATGTCGGCCACGAAAGCCACAACACCAAAATGGAAAGACGTACGCAATACAAGGTCATTCTGCTTTTAATGACTCTTTTGGTTTTGGTAACTACAGAGAGCCACTTGCATCTGTCTGCTGTAAAAATATCAAAAACGGAACAGAAGACATTTTTGGATGAGACAAGCAGACATGAAAGCCTGGTTTATACTTCTGCGTCAAGTGACCGGCGTAACACACAGCACATGCAACGCGCGTGGCTGTGCATGTATACTTCTGCGCGCTGTCTCTGTTGGTCTGCATTAACACTTCCAAAACGCTAGTTGGCAGTGAGGTGTAAATCTTCCTCTGTGTCGAGTTTCTTCGCTGCTTTTTTGCGTTTCCTGAAAACTTCCGGGATGTACAAGTGGCTCAAACTCGCTCATTTTGAGGCCGGAACCGGCGGACGTGCAACAACTTTAACTATGAGGTAAACACAAAACAAAACTTTCCATTCGGAGCTCATTCACGGGACTCCACACTTGTAAACAATCACTCGCGCCATTCGCGCAGCTCTCTGTCCCGCCCAGACTCGTCAGCGCTACCAAGCCGACCAATCACAGAGCTTGCGCTACGCGTAGTTGCGATGTGTAGTTACATTTTTTGAGAGGTGCTCGTCAGTGACGCCGATGGCCACGGCGAAGGGATATGCGTCAGCGCCATAGCATACGACGGCATTTGACGCAGAAGTACAAATCAGCCTTAAGCCTCATTCACACTACAAGCGACAAGTAACCGTTCGTTTCAACAGAGAGCGAGCGACTTCCGGCGACCTTAGTCTACAGTGACCAGGTGGGCATGTCGAGCAACATGACAAAGTTGAGAATTCTTCATATTTATGGAAGTGAAGAGCAACTTTCTTAAGCGACAGCCAATCAGATGTATTCTCCATGCTGTAGACCAACACAGACCTACGGTTGCAGCAGGTCACCACCCAGAGCGACAGGCAGCTACAAAGTTGCTACTAGTCAGTCCCGCTTATCCCCAAGGTATTGTTAGGTGATACACAGACATACACATTTCATTATTCTGTACGATTGCGATTATATCAGAAGTGAACTGTACCAAAGTTTATACTAACCATATCTCAGACCACTCTTTCAGACAGACTCGGGTATGGGTCTCAAGTGTGCACCCGAGTTCAGAAGACATCGTTCACACTAAACATACCAAACTCTGACGTCAAACAACCCAACCTGTGAGACCGCGTCCACGCACGGCACGCAGTTTTTAGCCGTTAATGAAGGGTCGTATGTGTTTGTTTCCGTGATCTACGGGGTTTGTTACATGTTTTTCCCACGATGCTGTCAGGGTTTGCAGCAAGCAGTTGTGTCAGGAGAGCTGTATGAGAATTGGAGAATGGCGGACTTTGTCTTTTATGGGTTGAGTTTGTTACCATTCAGACACATCACCTATATCCGTGCTGCTGTGTTCACACATGTTCTCCTCCTCAAGATTACCGTCAGGGCTGGTTGATATGGACAGGGCAAGAGACCTGCTGTACTGCTATTTATTGTGTCTGAATTCAGACCTGGGGATTGAGGAGGAGAGAATAATAATAATTATTATTATTATTATTATTATTATTATTATTATTATTATTATTATTATTATTATTATTATAAAAGAGAAGTCCTCATTTATAGTGTTTATATAAACATGTTAATATTTTTAATGATATAAAAAATTGTGTATAGACCTCTTCAATGTGGTCATGTCATTGACCCATGAACATATTCTGCTTGTCAAACTATTTCATATATAAATATACTATAATAATATATACTATACTATAATATATATAAAATATACTCTCTTTAAATTCGCCTTAAATGGCATTGCTTTAAACATTAATATTTCATGTCTGCTTAACAGACACCTAATACATAAAATATTAAACACAAACAACCAAAACACATCTTCTTTCCTGTAAAACAGGACAAACACCAACGCTGGTTATACCCACAGACAACACATAATGGTACGGTCGGACGTTCTGCTTGCGAACCACCATGGCGCGGCTTCTGATGTAATAAGCGCGCGCCATCCCTTCGCTCAGCTTGGCCGGTCTCGCGCTGAATTCCGAACCCCCTAGACAAACTGTTTGTTCAGTTGTCAAATAATATTTAGTTGAAGTTTATATTTAGTAAGTCACATATTTAGTTTAGCATCAAGTGAAGATTTTTTAATTTTTAATAATTGTCTAATTTTCTCTCATTTCAATTCATGCAGTCTAAAATCAAAACACGGGCCATCAGATACCTAATTATCAGAATAGAAATTTGAAAAACATTCTCAGTTTACTTCTAAATAGTGCACAGCTCTGCTTACACACACACACACGCCCGGAGGCATGACGTCATCTCTTTTCCCATCCACTGACTCTAGTGTGCTTTAACCTTGGCTCAGAGAGTGAGAGAGAGTAATTCTAACCTTAAAAACCTGCTGATTAAAGCTAGTTTGGAGGAATTCGATTCCGCTTAATGCCTTTGGCCCTCCGCCCAGCCCTGACGACGGATCGCCATTAACATCAGCGGACAGCATGTCTTCACTCAGCCGGAGACGTGAGCGGCACACAGACGCTCGCACACATGTGTGTGTCTGGCACGGCCTGTCCCCATCACTTTCATTCAGATCTGTCTCAGATGATCAGCATCAAAACCGCAGCTCTGGTGTTTCCTGCGAGTCACACACACACACACACACAGCGCTCTCCTCCTGTTTCTGCAGACGATGCATCCTCTGTGCTGCGCTTCTCTGTGCACAATCGTGCTCACTGCTAATATGAGGACAGTCTGATGCTTTAATTCACTGGGGCTCTGGGTTAGGGTTCAGAGAGATAAAGAAGGTTGTAGATAAACACTTTTGTAATCAAACACACGGTCAGGTACACAGATAGATAGGCCTTGTTGACAATTTTAATATTCAATAATATTCACTTTTAGAATTAACAATTTACTTACCCTTTGTCATCCAATGTGTGAGTTTCTTTCTTTTACCAGTCAAAAAAACCCCAAAGAGATTCATTCAATCATTTTCTTGTCGGCTTAGTCCCTTTATTAATCCGGGGTCGCCACAGCGGAATGAACCGCCAACTTATCCAGTTTTTACGCAGCGGATGCCCTTCCAGCCGCAACCCATCTCTGGGAAACATCCACACACACATTCACACACACACACACTTATACACTACGGACAATTTAGCCTACCCAATTCACCTGTACCACATGTCTTTGGACTGTGGGGGAAACCGGAGCACCCAGAGGAAACCCACGCGAAGGCAGGGAGAACATGCAAACTCCACACAGAAACGCCAACTGAGCCGAGGTTCGAACCAGCAACCCAGCGACCTTCTTGCTGTGAGGCGACAGCACTACCTACTGCGCCACTGCCTCGCCCAACTTAAAGAGATAGTTTACCCAAAAAATTGCTCCGCCATATCCAGCAGTAGTGATTTATTATTTTCTGCTTAAATCCCTGATGACACACACACACAAACACATTGTGAATGAGGGAGTTCAACACAAAGGGCTCTATTTTAACAATCTAGGCACAAAGTCTAAAGCACATGGCGCAAAAGCATTAATGGCGTGTCTTTAGATGTGTATTTTTTCAAGAGATCACACTTAGCTGATAATCAAAGCGTAATTGGCATGCTGTCTTGGGAGAGAGCCCTAAGCTCGTAATATCATCAAGCCCGGGGCTCCCTCCTGTTAGAAGGGCGAGAGGGGAGTTTGAGCTCAGGCAGATCTCAAGAGCTCCCCTGCTTGTCGCCGTGTGAGAAGTGTAAACTAAGGTTGTCTTGGGTGATAATTTGGATTAGTCGATTGGCTATGGTGTGTGTCAGGGGTCACCAATCTCGTTCCTGGAGGTCTGGTGCCTTGCAGGGTTTAGCTTCAACCTGCCTCAACACACCTGCCTGGGTGTTTCAAGTATACCTAATAAGACCTTGATTAGCTGTATTTGTTTAGGGTTAGAGCTAAAACCTGCAGGACACCGGACCTCTAGGAACACGTTTGGTCATCCCTGGTGTATGTTTTTGGACAGTGGGTGGAAACTGGTGAACTCGGGGGAAACCCACGCGAACACGAGGAGAACATAGAAACTCCACTCAGAAACGCCAATTGGCCCTATAGGAGGTTGGACTAGCTGTGTTTTTGCTGTGAGGGACAGTGCTAGCCACTGGGCCACCGTGTTGCCCTAAAAAGTGGGGGAAGTAGGGGTGGAAGGGGGGAAAACTTCAAGATGAAGATAAATGGAGTGAAAAACTCTGGTTATTTATGATGCTTCCGTAATCATCTAATGGAGCAGATTAAATGAGGTGCCAGCCGTGTTGATCATAAGCACGTGATCCTCTTGAAATTAGTTTATAAATAAACCACACAAGGGTGGAAAGATACACTCTGTGCGGCTGTGCATGGTGTCATCTCACATTCCATTTAAATGTCAGTTGCACCATGGCGCATTTGCTATTTACGTGGCGGACTTTGTTAGTGGAAAAACTGAACGCTTCACTAGTGAATAAAAGGTAAACAGACCGACTGCAGCGTGAGAATAAAAAATGAGCCTCCTCCATTCGCTCTATTTACTGTCTCTTTACTTTACTTTTACTCTTTACTCCTTCACTTTAGTGGATAAGGAAACGGTGTTGTACACACGTCACTGCAGACATTCATTAACCTACATAGTTCATTTTATTTGTTAAGTGTTAAGATTTGTTTCAAAACTATTTCTAAATTCAGTTCTAATGTCCAGCAATTGAATAAATGAACAATAATAACAAAGGTTGGTCAAACAACTAAGTTATATCCAAAAACACGTCCTATTATGGTGATGCATACGTCTCCAAAACCCGACAGGTGGACAAATCTAATATTGTTTTAATTAAAACAAATATAAATATGCATATAATCAATAATACTGCTAAAAATAAGAAGGTTATACAAATGCAAATTGTCAAGAATAAACTGAAAAAAAAGCCCCTTAGATGAAGAAGCAGTGGTTTTTATATTTATTCATTCATTTATTTTCTTTTTGACTTGGTCCCCTTATTAATCTGGGGTCGCCACAGCGGAATGATCCACCAACTTATCCAGCATATGTTTTACGCACCGGATGCCCTTCCAGCTGCAACCCATCACTGGGAAACACCCATAATCTCTGGTTTGAAAACTGAGCCCCGGCTGGGTCAGTTGGCATTCTGTGTGGAGTTTGCATGTTCTCCCTGTCTTGGTGTGGGTTTTTTTCAGGTGCTCTGGTTTCCCCCACAGTCCAAAGACATGTGCTATAGGTGAACTGAATAAGCTAAATTGGCATCCGCTGAGTACAACAGGTGCTGCATAAGTTAGTGATTCATTCCGCTGTGGCGACCCCTGATTAATAAAGGGACTAAGCCAAAAAGAAAATGAATGAATGAATGAATGAATTTGTGTATTGCTGTACGTCCTGTGTGTAAAATGCAATGTGTATGCGTTTAAGGCGCACAACTAACGCACTCTGCGCTGGACTACAGACCTGCTTTCAGTTGGTCAATTAGGCAGTCTATTTTTAGTTCCTCGAAATAGCAACACGCCAACAATGCGCCTTAACACACCTCCTTTCTAGACCGTAACACCCATGAGTCCACAAAGCGGCGCAAATGGATTTACTATTTAAACAACTTGGCTCAAAACAGGAAAATTGGGGTTGTGTGGGTCTGAAAATGACAACAAATCGTGCCAAGCACATCTTGCGCCTTAAAGCGCCAGGTGGATGATATGGCCCAAAGACTTTCTGCCCAGAACCATCATGCAGTCGGAAAGATTCTGCTGCGGCTCTCTTTCACACCATGGTTTCTACGCTCAGCTACACATTCAGCCTGAATTTACTGTTTGATCTTGTTTTCTCAGCGTGAGGAAAATGAGTATCAAAGGCATTTGTTGCATCATTTAAAGGCCTCATAGTCAACACTTTTGCAGCATTTGATTTCCTCCTTGAACTCCACTTATAATGTTAGTCAGGCTTTCTTTTAGCAGAAAAGTTGTAAAAAGCTGTAATGTTGACTGTTTTCTTTCTCTCTGACCGGAGATTTAAAGTATTGTTTGTTTAGTTTTGCTTTACTTTATGTTTTTGTTTACCTTAGTTTTAGTTTTTTGTTTATTTTACTTTAGTTTAGTTTTTGTTGTTTGTTTACTTTAGTTTTAGTTTTTAGTTTTGTTTAATTTAATTTAGTTTTTGTTGTTTGTTTAGTTTTGTTTTATATTTAATTTTATGTTTGTGTTTACTTTAGTTTTAGTTGTATGTGTTGTTTACTTTAGTTTAGTTATTGTTGATTGTTTTGTTTAGTTTTGTCTTATATATTATTTAGTTTTTTTGTTTGCTTTAGTTTTTGTTTTGTTTACTTTAGTTTTGTTTAGTTTTGTTTTATATTTTATTTTATGTTTTATTTACTTTAGTTTTTGCTTTGTTTTTTGCTTTGTTTACTTTAGTTTTTGTTTTTTGTTTTGTTTACTTTAGTTTTTGTTGTTTTTATACTTTTGTTTTATATTTTACTTTATGTTTTATTTACTTTAGTTTTTGTTTTTTTACTTTGTTTACTTTAGTTTTTGTTTTGTTTACTTTGTTTTTTGTTTTTTTACTTTGTTTACTTTAGTTTTTGTTTTGTTTACTTTAGTTTTTGTTGTTTTTATACTTTTGTTTTATATTTTACTTTATGTTTTATTTACTTTAGTTTTTGTTTTTTTACTTTGTTTACTTTAGTTTTTGTTTTGTTTACTTTAGTTTTTGTTGTTTTTATACTTTTGTTTTATATTTTACTTTGTTTTATTTACTTTAGTTTTGTTTTTTGTTTTGCTTACTTTAGTTTTTGTTGTTTTTATACTTTTGTTTTATATTTTATTTTATGTTTTTTTTTTTTTGTATTCTTAAGGTTTAGTTTAGTTTCAAAAAAAAATTTTCAGTGTTTAGGGTTTATAATTTCAAACACGAAACAAACTGTAGACTAATCAGAGCAGACTAGGCCATCTGGCCAATCAGAAAAGAGCGGGCTCTTAGAAAGGAAGATTGTAGAAAGAATGTCGTTTGAGACTATAAAATAACTGTACAGTTAAAGTCAGTATTACCAGCTCTTCTGAATTGTTAGCCTCCCTGTAGATTTTTTTCTCCAACTTTTGTTTAACGGAAAGAAGATTTTTTAGCAACATATTTTTAAATATAATGATTTCTTTTATCTTTGCCTTGATGACAATACTTAATATTTCACTAGAAAATTTTCAAGATACTAGTATTCAACTTAATGGGACATTTAACGGCTTAACTAGGTTAATTAGGTTAAAGTTAGAGTAATTAAGCAACAAACAGTGGTTTGTTCTGTAGACAGTAAGGAAAAAATAAGGCTTAAATCTAATAATATTGACCTTAAAATGGTTTTAAAAAATATAAAAAACTGCTTTCATTCTAGCCAAAATAAAACAAATAAGGCTTTATCCAGAAGAAAAAATATTGTAGGAAACACTGTGGAAAAATTACATGCTGCGTTAAACATCATTTCTGAAATATTTGAAAACTTATAATTTTGAAATCCACTGTATATCATGAGGAAAATAAACGTTATCTGTACATTGGATGTGTGTAAAGTTATTGTATGAAGACTAAAACATGAGGAACATTTAAATTTCATAATAGGGGCACTTAAAGCAGTCTGTTTTTCCTGCTGTGTCCTTATGACCTCTCTTGCGATTGGCTGACCTCTTCGCATGTGTGATGAGGGACTAACGACGCCCACGCTGAGCTGAATACTTAATCGCCGTTAATATGCAAATTTCTTCAGCCATATGGAAATGTGCTCATGATTCTGATATCATTATCATGATGCATGTTTTTTTAGCTTAGTTTGGAGAGGGAGATTTGTGATGTAGTTTGTCTACATAAAATATAATATAAGTAATTCTCTTGTCTATAATGAGCTTGGTGTGAGAGCGTGTTTTAGTTTTAACCTGACCTCAGTCTCCTTGACATACAGCATCACTGAAAATGTCAGCATATGATATTTTAGGGGTTTGGAGATTTGAGGTTCATAATTAATAAAAGTTCATGCGGTAAGAAATGAAGTCAGGAGACTTTAAGGCCTGTAGAGCCTGGGTGGTATTGTTAAGTAATACTAAAATCATAAAAAATAACGTAGTTAATGTAATAAAGTTAAAGCAAACTAAAATATACATATACATATTACATAAAAATCAAAATAAATAAATAACACACAGCATATGGTTATTGTAGTTAAATACGTTTAAAACTATAAAAGATAGTCGAATAAACTAAAGAAAAGAAAAGAAAACGTTAAAACAATTTAAATTAAAACATTATTTATATCATAATAATTTAATTCAATATAATTATATATTAAAATGTTATTTATATCTTATATTATACTTTTAATTTAATAGAAATATATATACAAATATTATTTATATATTATTATATACTTTTAATGTTATAAAGTATATATTAAATGTTATTAAAATATTGTAATATACTTTTCAATTAATAAACTAAATGTTAAAATATTATTCATATAATATACTTTGTTCAATAGGATTATATATTCAAATATTGTTTATATATTGTGGTATACTATTAATTTAATTTAATATCATTATATTCTTAATATATTTTAATATACTTTTAATTTAATAGAATTATATATTAAAACATTATTTATATATTATAATATGCTTTTATTTTAATATATTTATACATTGAAGGATTATTGATATATTGCAATATACTTTTAATTTAATAGAAATAATTATTAAAATAGTATTCATATATTATAATATCCTTTGTTTAATAGAATTATATATCTAAATATTATTTATATATTCTAATACACTATCATTTAATTTAATGAGTAAACATTAAAATGTTATTCATATATCATAATATACCTTTAATTTGAAACAATTATATATTCAGATATTGTTTATATATTATAATATACTAAGAATATAATTTAATACCATTATGTATTCAAATATTATTAATATATTTTAATGTACTTTTAACGTTATAGAATTATATACAAAATTATTATTTATATATTATAAGAAACTTTTAATTTCATTTGGTCTAATAGAATTTCTTTTTAAAATATTAATTTAATTTAATAGAATTATTTATCAAAATAATATTTATATACTATAATATACTATTAATTAAATGTATTGGAATTTTGTATTAAAATATTACATATACATTATAATATACTTTTAATTTAATAGAATTATACATTTAAATATTATGAATATATTATGATATACTATTAGTTCATTTATTATGATTATATATTCTATTATTTTTTATATGTTATAATCATTATAAGTTATATATTAATAAGTTATATATTAAAATATTATGTATATATTATAAAATACTTTTCAATTTAATAGAAATATATGTTCAAATAATATTGATATATTTTAATATATTTTTAATTTATATAATAATATATTTTCAAATATTTATATATTATAATTGTTGGAATATCAAGCCAATTCCATGCATGCTCAGTAAGAAAAGGTCGGGAGAGTTTTTTCTTCAATGCCAAAAATATTAGTAATTTATTATGAACAAATAAATAATTTGATGACAGAGCTCTGGGTTACGTTATCCCAATGCAATACAAGAATTAACTTACTTACATTTAAATACTAACTTACATTTCCTGACTCCAGCATATACACACAACTGATATTAACAGGTGGAGTTTGGTGTAACGTCACTTATCAGTCATTCTGCAGTCCCTTGGCTCTTGTAACCCCCAGACATACTTCCTCTTTCTCCAAACCTTCTCTGCATACCAGAACTGAACAATTACGTGCATCTTTAATACATTTCACAACTTCTACAAAGATCATGACAACTTGTGACATGTCCAGACAGAAGTCTGAAACAAATGCTAAATTTATTCTTATTCTGCTTTTTCCTCTGGTCAGCAGTTTTTGTAAAAGTATGCAGCACAGTAAAAAAGCGTGTGTCTGGTCAAGATGTGTTGTAATACAATAGAAAAGATTGATTAATTTGTTGTTAGTCTAAACATTTTTCTAATAAATAAATACACAAAAGTAATAAAAATAAATTCCTTTTCTCCAACATAATATACAATTAATTACATTTAATATGGTAAATATTATTTATACATTCTAATATACTTTTACATTAATTTAATAGAAGTGTATATAAAATAATAGTTTCAATATTATTAATAATTTAATATTAAACTTATACATATATATATATATATATATATATATATATATATATATATATATATATATATATATATATATATATATATATATTAGGGATGTAACGGTATTGTAAATACCGTCATACCGCAATATTAATTTTTTTCGATATTACCGAAGTCGCATGACTCGGTAAAACTATAGGTCTTCTGAGAAAATTTGCTTAGGCGAATGAAGCGAACGGGAGGTAGCAAAAACTACAATACCCATCAGCCCATGCTTGACCATCATCCCTTGCAGTCTGTTGTCGCTACAGATCCAGTAATGCGGAAATGGAGTGTGCTGCTAGAAGCGGGGATGAAAAGAGCTCTCGAGCGCCGAAAACGGGGCGTTTCGAAATGTGTGGATAATGTCTCAGTGTGGATAATGGAAAACTGAGACACCTGAAAACGGAGGCGGGGCTGCAGACGTTCGCCTCTCTGATTGGGGCTTTTCCTGAATATTAAGTAGCCTAACACGCACAGTCCAGTCCTGCATCCTCTCCTTGTAAGTTCAGACTTCGCAAGTTTGATCAAGGCTGCATCTCTTCTTCTCAGTTTGATATGGAAAAGCAGACTATACCGAGGACACGGGTAAATCTTCAAAGGGAACAATGTACTTTATAACTTCATTCACATCACCCTGGCTTCGTTGTTTCACTTTATCAACAATAAAATGTAAACATGATTTAAGGAACTGCCTATTTTCATTTTAATATTAGCAACTTAGACAACAGACATGTTGAGGCGTCGTGCTGCATAAGATGAGCGTCATCTTCACTGTGGATATTTATAACAAAACGGAGCTGATAACAACTGCCTCCTTTCAATTTCAGTGAAAATACGAAACACAGCCTCTCTTTTGCTGAATATCAGTTTTAAGAATCGATAATGGCCATTTTAAAAGTATAACATACAATAAGTTTATACATTATAGGAAATAAAGGCAAGCGATCAGTCAATATACAGAATGTACGTGGTTACATTAATCATTAACTTATCTTTGCACTCAGCCAAAACACGTTACCTGAGAACAAGTAATAGATTCCAATGACCAAAGTCAGGGAATATGTCGTTAGATAAAGACAACAAGATAAATGAAATATCCCGTTTAATAAATATAGTCAGATTAGATCCAGCAGGAGATGCTTGATGAGAAGTCCGACTAGCAGAGCTCTCATCTGTGTAGATGGGCTGAGTGTGATTAAATGTTGAATGTGATGAGTTTTCAACAATACTAAATTGAAACTTTATTGTTTTTACATGGTTTAATAATTTTTTGTTATTAAAATTGAAGTTCCTGTTTCAAAGCTTACAGATAGATGGCTAATTTGTATGTCATTGACACTTTTGGCACTTTTTTGGAGTATTTTCATAAGTTTTGTTTTTTCCTGTAAATGATTCAATAAATACCGTACCGTGACATTCATACCGAGGTATTACCGTACCGTGAAATTCTGATACCGTTACATCCCTAATATATATATATATATATATATATATATATATATATATATATATATATATATATATAATATTTTTAAAAAATTAAACAACTAATTTCAACTCATAATTTATAATTAAAAATGACAACAGATAATATTAAAACAACTACAATTAAAATTCCAATGCAAAAAATCAAGAAAAATTTATATTGCAATCTTAATAATAGCAGAGTAGAACTGTGTAGAGCACTTGAAAAATGCACAAACTGAGCAGCAGGATGTCTCTCTGGGGATCATTGTCTTATCTTATGAAAACAACATATCAGTGTCCCGAGAAACAGTGTATGGCAGAATCACACCAGCAAAAGACTCACATTTCCCCTGTGGAGATATTTAGATATTAGCATCCAATTCAGTGCTGATACACCCCTCTGAAAGGCACCTTGGTGTCTGTGTGTGTGTGTGTGTGTGTGTGTGTGTGTGTGTGTGTGTGTGTGTGTGTGTGTGGGAGCGCATCTCAGACACGACGGTGGCGCTGATCTAATCGTGTGAATGTAATTAGGCTTTAATTGCTCAGTGTGTGGCCCTCTGGCATCTGTCTGAGTCCCAGACGGCAAATAATGCCCTGTGACGCCGTCATCTCCCAATCTTACTGTTACCAAACACCTCCACATTAAACTCCCACTGAAAACAAACACCGCTGATGCGCTGACGGAGATATGACGACACACACACGGTGCACTGTACTGTACTGTACTTCAGATGTCAAGAGCCAAACACTTTTCTCCACATGCAAAGAGGGAAACATAAGAAAAAAATCTTTGAAACTCTGTTTTTATTAGTAAAATAATCGCATTGACATTGATTTCTCATTTTATTTTTTTCTTCAGAAACCGGTGGACGTCCAGTGTTGTTTTGGATCATTTTTCTTTAAGAAATGATTGTGTTTACTTTACGAATTTTTGGCTAAAATCATTAACCCTCCTATATTTCCCAAATGATGAGCAAGGACATTTTCACAGTATTTCCGTTAATATTTTTTTCTTCTGGAGAAAGTTTTATTTGTTTTATTTCCGCTAGAATAAAAGCAGTTTTAATTTTTAAAACCATTTTAAGGTCAAAATTATTAGCCTCTTTAGGCAAATTATATATATATATATATATATATATATATATATATATATATATATATATATATATATATATTTTTTTTTTTTTTTTTTTTTTTTTGTTATACAATGACTTGCCTAGTTATCATAATTAACCTAGTTAAATTGCACTTTAAGCTGAATACTAGTGTTATACGATCACCAGCAGTGTTTCCCTTGTAGGCTGCTGGTGAACACTCCCTATCATTCACTCAACTATTCATCTGCCACTGAACTGAACTATAAATCCCATCATTCTTTGCACTCACACACCAGTTCCATATCCCCTTGATTGCACAGTTACAGCCGAAGCTGTTCAGGACTAATCAGTCTATAAACACAACATACACCACGTTGCTGAATCTTGTTAGCTGTAAGTGAGCAATTCTAAGTGTCTTTTTTCTTTGTTTGTTTTATTGTTTACATTGTTTTGCTCCCTGTCCTGACCATGGATGCTTGGGTCCTCACCTCCATTGTCAACCTAGGTCATTACAACTAGTCATTATGGCAAAGATAAAGGAAATTAGTTAGTAAATATGTTTAGAAATGTGTTGGGAAAAAAAAGAATATTGAATAATCCTGACCTCACTGTGAAAAAAGAGTGATTAGTTGACTTTACTTAAAAGTCAGTAAAACTGTTACCTTAACATTTTTATGTAAATTATCTATGTGAATAATTATAAAGTCAACGTAACTTTCAAGTTACAACAGGTTTACTTATTTTTTTAAGTAAAGTCAACATCACTTTTAAAAGATAATGAGTTCATGATCACTCACTTTTTGAAAATTCTCAGTTTCTTTGTATTTGAGATTTATAGTTATGTTCTTGGGTAAAAAATGTTTTGTAATGTAAACAACTGATGATATTAACTCCAAACAAAAAAATAAAATGTAAATTGTATGAAATAACAATAAAAGGGTGACATTTACAAACATGTTTATATTCATTTTTGGACACAAAGATGATACCAATGTTTAGGTACCAAGGTAATATCATTTAGCAAAAAAGTAATATAGCGAGGGAAATAACTATTAAACATGCCACCATTTTTCTCTTTATTTCTAAAGATGCTGTTGACTTGAAATTTTCACTGGATGTTGATAACAACCAAAGAAATCCATATAGGCAAACAAAACAAATCTGATTAGTTAACAAGTGAAGTTATGTGTAATAAAATTAAATGGCACAAAGAAAAAATATTGAACACATGAAAAAAGGGAATTTTAAAAAGGCAGTGAAAGCCCAGACAGCAGCTGAAATCTCTCACTATAGTTCTTCAGCAATCCTCTGCCCTTCATCAGTATAAATGAATATCAGCTGCTTCAGTCCAACATCTACATTAGCAGGAGGATGAAAATTAAACTAGGGTGGACATTTCAGCAAGACAATGATCCAAAACACAGCCAAGGAAACTCTCAAATGCTTTCAGAGAAAGAAAATCAAGCTGTAGAATGGCCTGACCAATCACCTGACCTGAATTCAATAAAAAAAAAAATACAAAATAAAGCTCAGATTTGATAGCTGAGATCAACAGAACTATCAAGATTTTTACACTCTGTTGAAGCCTGTGAAAAACTTGTGTGACTTCATTCTCCATATAAGAGGCGTCTTTAACCGGCGGTCATTAAAAAAGGCTTTTATATAAAGAATTAAATACGTTTCAGCAGTTCAGCACTTTCTCTTTGTGTCATTTCAGTGTTATTTCACGTAAAAACAATCAGATTTTGTGTTTTGCTTTATTTTCATGTTTGTATTTTTTGGGTTTTTACTAAAATCTGCTTTAATCTCATGTCAAGAACTATTATTCCCAGGAAAACAGTACTTATTTTCTCCGCTGTATGTAATAATTTGTATTTAAGTTTTATTTTTAAAGGTATGAAACTTTTTTATAGGGTTAAAATACTGCTTTTACGTTATTTAGATTATTTAACTGCCAAAAATGTGGCCACAAATTTAATTATCTGGTCATATAGCTTGTTTCATAACTCAGACAATTTAGAAATATTTGCTGGACTGTAAATTTAACAACGTTACATTATTAGCTGCTTGTAGCTTTACTGTCACAGATTTACTGCATACTTAATAGTGTGCTTTCGTGTGTGCGTGCTTGCGTGCATGTGTGTGTGTGTGTGCTTCATTCCTGTAAAATTCAGCCAGCCAAATGTACAATGAGATCTGAGACAGGTCTCGTAATCCAGTGCTGTAAATAGACTTACAGTCCTCCTGTTATTGACCCGATATGAAGGACACCAGTTACACACACACACACACACACACACCCACAAGAGAATGTCTGAAGAACACATCCTGCTGGATATTTTTATCTGGTTATAAAGAGAATCATACAAGGAGGGATTGTGTGTGTGTATGTGTTTGTGTTTTTATGTGACAGGAAGAGTGAGGAAGAAAGAGAATTGTAATATATATGAGTGTTTGTGTAATATTAGGATTTACAACATTCATTGATCAGTTTTGTGGAAGTGCAAAGCTGCGATTGGTAGTTTGGTTTCATAGTTTTAAGTTTGTGTTGCGGAATTGATTGTTTTAACCCCTTAAAATCAAGATTTAACTGGAAGTACGGAGGTTTTGAAAATTTTATTTAAAACAAAACGCATAAAACGAAAGTGCCCTGACTTTCTGGAAATGTGTGTGTATTTCATTCTAGCTTTGATACTTTATTAAAGGGTCATCTTTTGTGAGCTGTTTGGACAGAACTGTATGTAGGAATAAAGTCTTCACAGTCATATTCGAGTGATATAAAGCCAATAGGTCTCTTTTTTAAATTTTCTGATGTTAAAATAGGATCCAAATCCCTCCCATTTTGAGGCCCCCCACAACAGGACATAGGAGTGAGGTTTCCCCGCCCACCAAATTGATTGACAGCCGCATATTAACATGTCTCCATAGTAAGGCGTAGAATTATCTCCACAAGACAGGACGTGCCCAAAGCATCCAGGATTAAAAGATCAGTTGGCGCCAACAGCTTAGTGGTTAGTGCGTCGACATATAGCACCCAGGTGCCCGCATTGTATATATTTGTTTATTTATTTGTTAATATATCCTAGATTATTTTTGTTTGGGACATCATTTTATTTTACAAATTGCCACATGGGAACTCTAGACTGCTGTTGGAAGTGGTGTTAGAGAGGCCAGCAGGGGGCACTCAACCTGCAGTCTGTGTGAGTCCCAGTATAGTGAAGGAGACACTATACTGTCAGTGAGCACCGTCTTTTGGATGAAAAGTAAACTGTCCTGACTCTCTGTGGTCATTAAAAATCCTGTGACACTTCTCGTAAAGAGTAGGGGTGTAATCCCGGTGTCCTGGGCAAATTCCCTCCATCATGGCCCCCCAATCATCCCCATGCACCGAACTGACTTTATCACTGTCTCTCCACTCCTCTAAGAGGTGGTGGGTGGTGAGCGCACTGGCGCCATTGTCCTGTGGCTGCCATCACATCATCCAAGTGGATGCTGCACACTGGTAGTGGTGTGTAGGGACCGAACCCTGTACTGTACTGTAAGGTCAACATGTCATGCAAAAGAAAAGTTCAGTTCAAACCCATATTGCCAAATCTATATAATCTGTAATCTCAGATATTTACCTTATTATAACATCATAACTACGTAGTTTTACAGACCTCATTATTAACTTAAACTCTGCGGACCTGGTACCGGGTCTGTGACGTCATCGACTTTCGCTTTCAGATTTAAAGGGCTAGCGTTGCACCAGACCCCCGTAAGTGGTTTCGTTTGAAAGTGTAGAATCTATATTTTATGGACATATGCATCACTTTGGTTTTTATTCTACTGTATAAAAGTTATTTACATTTAAATACACAGTATTTTGGATACCCGAGCTAGGTATTTTACATTGGTTCATTTTCATATTTTTTTTTTTATATGACACATGTACAAGTTATAGCTCAAATGAAAGCTCTTGCCGGTGCTCATACAGTTCTAGCATTCTTTTTACTGAATTATATTCACATATCAAACAGTTGTTGAATGAATTGTGGTGTTTCATGGCGCAGAAATGTAAACAATACATTTATGATCAATAAGCAGCCCCAGATAGCACAGACAGCTGCCATCTTTTATCTTATGCTGTGCGCTTCAGGGCCATTCTCCTCTGTTTTTGAGGTGATGTGCATAAGTAATCCTTTTATATGTCTGACGTGGTCCAAACACAGTGAATTATGTTTAATCAAACAAAAGAATAGTGAAATATGTAAACAAGGATCAATCCCTGTGGCTTGTACAGCACCTCTCATCATTGGAATGCAATAACTTTTGCATAGATTATGGTAGAGACCTTTTTCTTTTTTTCCTATGATTACAAACATGTGCAGGAACCACCAAAATTAATTACAGCACGCTAGACCACACAGAACCTAAAAGGTACACTTTCAAATTTGAGTTTATAAAAAAAATACAAAAAGCGCCTCTTTTTTTAGGTCTTTATTATAACACAGACGACATATACAGTTATTTTAAACACTTTCAATAGTGTTTTATGAAAATTCAAAGGGTTTTCTTTAAAATGATACCACATTTTTGCATTTACACCTCTGCATGTGCATTTGGGAAGCTTTTAAATTTGGGTAGGCATAATCCAGGCGGAAATCCCCAAATAGCAGCAGAGTTCAAGTGGTTAAGCTGTACAAACATCTATATTACTAAGATCAGAAGCTTTCTGAAATTCTTTCTCCTGTCAAAAGCAATGAATCTCTGACTGCAGTTCACTTAATGGCCATCGGTGTCACTAACAACATGTGGTTTCTGAATTCTACAATAACTTCTTTTTCGATTTAACTTTTCCAACGTTTGGGTGATTTATTTCTGTAATGTTTACCTGACGGTGTGCTCTGTGTTTTATTTCAGTGTCTGTACGGCTGCTATGTCCACTCCTCCATCATCCCCACATTTCACCGCCGCTGCTACTGGCTGCTTCAGGTAAGAGTTCAGTTTCTCCACTCTAAATGATGCTTCCGATCCAGAACTAACTAAAGATTTTCCTAAAAACAGCTTTTGTTACCAGATGTTGGCTTGCTGCAATTGAACAGTGGTAATTGAGAGTCATAAGCATGTATGTCAGAGCTTATAAGCTGGTAGAGATTTAATCAAGCACTAGATGTTGCGTTTGTGTGCATGTAATCACGTCACAGATAGACAAGATGCGGCATTAAGGGGCATTTTCTAAGTGAACTACACAGTTCTTTTTGAGCATTCACTTAGAAGCTAAAATCGATGTGAATCTCTCCGAGACCAGTGAAAACTACCCAAGAGTTGTCTGGAGACTGACAGAAACTATAAGCTAGCGGGACGTGAGGGGTTTTTTTTTGCACCGCAAGCATCATCAGCGGAGATGTGCAAGCTTTCATTTCTCAGCCACATCATCTACACAGTCTCCAGCTGGCCGTCAGACCGCTGATGCTGCACGGCCAATCACTAGCCATGCTTCCATGCAAAGTTACCAATTTAACTTGTATGGAAAATCGGGATATGATAAACAATTTGCAGCTTAGTTTTGTCTTTCCTATGTTTTTCAAAAGAAAAATGTCATCACTTCTTAATAGAATTGCACAACTCGTCAACAATAGAACTGAAATGAAATGGAACTGGGGAAACCGTTGTAGCTTTGTTTATTACTACACTGCGAAAAATGCGTTTCTTGCTTATTTTTTGTCTTATTTCTAATCCAAATATCTAAATATACTTAAATTAAGAAGCATTGTCTAGACAAGCTAAACATATTGTCTTGTTTTAAGAATAAATGTGCTTAAACTAAGTGTTTTTCCATAAACCAAGGTAAAGAATTTGCCAATGAAGTACATAAAATAATCGTATGTCCAAAGGAAAAGCAAGATCATTTTGCTTACCCCATTGGCAGATTATTTTGCTAGTTTTAAGGAAAAACTGACTAGGTATATTATTTCTTAAATCAATATGTTGACAATATGTTTTGCTTGTCTAGAAAATGCTTATTGGTTTAAGATTATTCAGCTATTTGGACTAGAAACATAAAAAAGAAAAGCCTTTTTTTGCAGTGTACTTAATAAATTAGTTGTTCTTCAGATGCTGTTATGTCATCTTCTGTTCATATGCATGATTTTTGGGAACACAGTCAGTTTATTTTAATGCCAGACTTTGGCTCAGGTGTTTTAAAACGGCTGACATGCCATTTACAAAGAATGCATCTTTGTGTGTAAAAACATGTGAGGAAACAATCAGTAATGGCTTTTGAAAAGCTCAACCTTCACCTTTTTGACATCACATAAAACTGTTCACATAAAAAAAATCGTGACAACCTGCTACTGTAAACAGAAGCTTGCAGCTTTGCCTCTGAGTTCTTCTGATTCGGTCTACTTTTTTTTCTTTTTTAAACTTCCCTGGTGCTGCTGGTTGCAATTTCCAGATTTTCATTGCCAATCTTAAGCCAATTGTAATGGTTTGTTTTGATTTAATTTCTAATTTCCCCAACCTGCCGATCCCGGAGGACCAGAGTACGTGCTCCAGCTTGTCCTGCCCTGGTCCTGATCAAGGTTATAACAGTTTTGGATTTTTCATTAGTTTTAGTTTCTATTTTGTTTTGACTTTTTGTTTTCAAATTCAGTTAGTTTTAATTAGTTTTTAGTGGCAGATTTACTAGTTTTTATTAGTTTCTTTATTTTGAAATTATTTAGTTTTGGTTTAGTTTTTATTAATTTCAGTATTAGTTTTAGTTTTTTTTTTTTTTTCTAAAAAGGATATTTGTTGGGTCCAAGATTCAAAATTAACAGAATAAACATTATAATAAAAACTCAACCATACATTTTTGAAACCTGTTTTCAGAAGACACAAGAACACTAACTCAAACTCAAATACAGCAGCCCACAACAGCAGCCTTACGTACAATATGTGTGCAAGGCTGCTTCTGAGGTTAGATACACAGCAGCGATGTGAAGTTCAGATATTTAATATATGTGGATGTTTGTACTCAACATGGCAAAATTCTGTAGTCAGCAATAGCAATTTACGTCAGATAAAACATCAACATGATCTGAACAATATCTTACAGTAAATGTTTGCCACCCAACTGAAGCATGATTCACTTATTTAAATCCCATTACGATTTTCTGTGATGAAATAAACTTACGCTTTTTCTCCAAATCCTCTCATTTAAGCCCTCTGTGTAACCACGGTTCAGTTGTTCAAGTTTAGTTCAGTCAGAGCAGGCTGTCATGTACTGTTTGTGTTCGGTTCACTGAATCACGCATGCGCAGTATTATCGGTTCACCGCTTCTCAAATTGATCTCAAGTAACGTTACTGTTCTAATAACTGAATAAGAGATATACTGGATTATTTAGAGTCAGAGAGGGGGTATTAGGCTTGTTAAAAAGTAAGTAGTTTGTGGATAAGTGCTTACAGGAGTCGTGAATTTTTTCAAATGATTCAGTTCGATTTGGTGAACTAGTTCAACCGGATCACTTACAAGATCCGGTTAAAAAGATTTGTTCACAATAGCGATACAGAAATAAAACCCATTATTGGGCACAAATGTGTTAAAGCAATAGTTTAAAGTGCCTGTATTCAATGCTGTCACCGTGCTGCTGTCATGTTCACTCGCTGTTTTTGTTGCGGGAGCAACAGTAAGGATGACTCGAGGAGAACCAGCACGATCCGGCCAATGGCTGCAGGACTACAGACTCTGAGGTCCCGTACGGTCAAACACCTGCAGTGCGGAATAAATAGATTTCCTTCTAAAAGTCCTAAAGTAAGATTATGTATTAAATACATTTACAAAGATGAAAACGAAGGAGGTTTCTGCTATAATTTTAGCTAGTTTCAGTTTGTATGAACACAATACAGTTTCAGTTTTTTTTTTTTTTAACTCTAGTTTTTATTTTTATTTTAGTTAACAACAATTATTTTAAATGTTAGTTTTCGTTTTTTCATTCGTTTTCGTTAACTATATTAACCTTGGTCCTGATTCGGTCTACTTTAAAACTGAAAAATGCATTCTGTGTGAATGACCCCTAGTGGTGTTTTTTTTATACAAGTGATTTGTTTTAATCATTCGCTCAGTCAATTTGTTCCAAACACTGGTTTATTTAGTAAAAAAAAAAACAAGAGAACATTTATATGATTAACAGATTTGAATCTTTCCATTCATCAATTCATTCAAAAACACTGATTCATTCAGTGACAGAAAAAAAAGTATGTTTTTACGAGCGAGTCATTTGAATCATTCCCTCAATCAAATTCTCTGAAAACAATATTTATTTAGTAACAAAACAGGCTGGTGTCTTTATTAGTGAGATTTAAATAACTCCTACAACCATTTCATTTAAAAACATCAGTAAAAAAACAAGTGACTTTCTTTAGCGAGTCATTTAAATCATTCACTTACAGTCCCTCACATCTGTCAAGCACGTTTACATAGAAAACAATAGAAAAATAGGTCCCACTTTATATTAAGTGGCCTTAACTAATATGTACTTGCACAGGAATTAATAGTTTGTTACAATGTACTTATTGTGTAAATACATGTATTTTCTGTGTACTTATGCTTGATTAAATACCTGTATGTAATTACATCTGTAATTAACTTTTGTAATTACATTTGTAAATACACTGTTTACCATCCCTTACACCTTAACCCAACCTTAAACCTACCCATGCCACCAAACCTGTCCATAACCCAACCTCTATCCCAACTCAAAAGCACCACAAGTGTTCTCAAATACATTATAAACACAGTAAGTACATTGTATTTATTTTTCGATGTAAGTACATAGTAGTTAAGGACACTTAATATAAAGTGGGACTGAAAAATAGTACTTTTGAATGAAAAAAGATGCGTTCTCTGAGCACAATTTCAGATGGCATTAAGTTATTCAAGTTATCCGATCAGTTTTTTGTTGTGCACGAAAGAATTTATTGAGTAAACATGATTTCATTGTTTATTTGTATACTCTATTGGGAAAAATGAAGTCTGCCTTAATAGACTGTATAATTTTTTTTGCATATTTTTGCATTTCCATCCGGGACCGGGTTTATGTGAAACAATGCTATTTACTGTGACTCGTCAAATTGGCTGGTGAAATGAGCAGTCATGCAGGCGATACCATGTGTATAAGATTAGAGTGTTTGTTTGTGTGTGCGAGAGTGTGTGTCAGATCTTGCCTACATTGTTGAGACCAAATGTCCCCTAAAGAATAGTAAATGCTGAAATCATCGACACCGTGTGGAGCAGCGAACAGCGCCCATGAGGAATTGACTTAATAAACATACTAAATAATGTCTTCATGGAAATATAAAAATGCAAAGGGTTCGTTTTAGGATCAGGGGATAGAGAATATTATTAGCGCAGTATAAAAACAATCAATGGAAAATCCACACCATGATAGAAAAGCAAGCGTGAGTGTGTGCTGGTTTGCACTTTGGGGACACGACTGCCTTCAGAAGTGGGCTAAATCTGACTCCGGAGACTTTAAGTGAGAAACAATTCATATATAAAGTAAATATTGTGTTTGTTTTCTAAAAAGTTTGCTTTTAGTCCTTTCAAGAGTTCTCATTTAACAGTCCAACAGCATTGGGGCTCACTGTTTTTGAGAAAACTGTTCATGGGGATTTTGCGGTGTCTCTTTCAGTAGATTTCTGTTGTCTTTTCACATAATTTGAATCATTTGTTAAGCACGTTTGTTTTTTTAAATGACTGATAAGTAATTCTTAAAAACTAAGTTAAAAAAATATTTCAAAATTCATGGATAGATTTATTTGAATCATCCACTTAACTGATTAGTTCAAGAACGCTGATTCAGTCAGTGACAAAACACGTTAACTTTGAGTCACTTGAATCATCCACTTAACCGATTAGTTCAAGAACACTGATTCATTCAGTAACAAAACAAGTTGGCTTTGAGTCATTTGAATCATCCACTTAACCGATTAGTTCAGGATCACTGATTCATTCAGTAACAAAACAAGTTGGCTTTGAGTCATTTGAATCATCCACTTAACCGATTAGTTCAAGATCACTGATTCATTCAGTAACAAAACAAGTTGGCTTTGAGTCATTTGAATCATCCACTTAACCAATTAGTTCAAGATCACTGATTCATTCAGTAACAAAACAAGTTGGCTTTGAGTCATTTCAATCATCCACTTAACCGATTAGTTCAAGATCACTGATTCATTCAGTAACAAAACAAGTTGGCTTTGAGTCATTTGAATCATCCACTTAACCGATTAGTTCAAGAACACTGATTCATTCAGTAACGAAACAAGTTGGCTTTGAGTCATTTGAATCATCTACTTAACCGATTAGTTCAAGAACACTGATTCATTCAGTAACGAAACAAGTTGGCTTTGAGTCATTTGAATCATCTACTTAACCGATTAGTTCAAGATCACTGATTCATTCAGTAACAAAACAAGTTGGCTTTGAGTGACTTGAATCATTTACTTAACCAATTAGTTTAAGATTACTGATTCATTCAGTAACAAGTTGACTTTGAGTCATTTAAATCATCCACATAACCGATCAGTTCAAGAACACTGATTCATTCAGTAACAAAACAAGTTGGCTTTGAGTGACTTGAATCATTTACTTAACCAATTAGTTTAAGATTACTGATTCATTCAGTAACAAGTTGACTTTGAGTCATTTAAATCATCCACTTAACTGATTAGTTCAAGATCACTGATTCATTCAGTAACAAAACAAGTTGGCTTTGAGTCATTTGATTGATCTACTTAACCGATTAGTTCAAGAGCACCGATTCATTCAGTAACAAGTTGACTTTGAGTCATTTAAATCTTGCACTTAACTAATTAGTTCAAGAACACTGATTCATTCAGTAACAAAACAAGTTGACTTTGAGTCATTTCAATCATCCACTTAACCGATTATTTCAAGAACACTGATTCATTCAGTAACATGTTAACTTTGAGTAATTTGAAGCATTCACTTAACTGATTAGTTCAAAAACTTAATTCAATTCCTTCAGTAACAAAACAAGTGGCTATTTTACAAGTGACCCATTTGAATCGTTCCCTGTACCAATTAGTTCAAGAACACAGATTCAGTCAGTAACAAAATAACTGAATGTCTTAAATTAACTAAATGGATCAAAAAAACAAATATTCTTTCAGCAACAAAACAAATAGCTACTTTATGAGATTTTTTTTCTGAATCACTCATTTAACTGTTACAAATGTGGTGAGTCTGGAATCATTTGCTCAACTAATTCATTAAAAAGCACTGATCTGTTCAGTATGGATAAGTGACTCCATTTATGAGAGTGATTAAAATTATTCCTCCAACCGGTGAAATCAGCAATACTGATTCATTCAGTAACAAAACAAGTAGCTTTTTTTGAGTGAGTCATTTGGATCATTTTATTTAGCAGCTTATTTGAAAACACTGATTCTTTAATAAAACAAGTGAATGTCTTTATGACTGAGTGATTTGATTTATTCTATTAACAAAAACATTTATCAACATTTATTTAGTAACAAAATGAGTCTATTTTTATTAGCGAACAGTTTGAATCCGTCCATTAAACAAATTATTACAAACTGATTCATCTTATAACAAAACCAGCTTCATTATTAATATCTCTCCCATTTCTCATAAGACTTATAGTCAAAGCAAAATGCTGAGAAAGCATAACATACATACTAAACCATCAATAAAACCATTAAAACAAAGCATTAAAAGCAAAAAAATATGTTATATTAATAGAACTTTCTATATATATTATAATGTTTTCATAAAATTATTTATATACTTGATTAAAAGATGGAAGAACTGTTAGTGTGGATGATACAAACCTTTGAATCACCTATAAAATTTATTTTATACAACTCAGATTCTCCAAATCATTTGATATTTTACATTTAGTTTGTCTGTGTGTGTGTTTGGTCTGCTCTGAATGCAGAGGGAATTGAGTGATGGAAAACATAACATTAAACCATAAAAGAATAGAGAAAGAAATGATGTGAGGAAACTCAGTGGTGATAAAGCGAATCTAAGCTGTCGGATTTGCCACACAGTTCCAGAGACTTGAGCTCAGCTGGGCAGGTAAGAATGATTGATTACAGAGAGAGCGAGTCCACCCACATTACACTTAAACCAACCCAAACACGCTCACAACTTTCATCTTTACACCTGCCCAATCAGCAGCAGATTATCATCAGCAGCGTGTGATTTATGAAGCAGCGCTGGCTACATATTAATGTTATAACGCCGGATGGTGTCTGCATACAAATAGAGCTCAACAGTGTGGTTCTGAGGTATAAAATAGTCACATTCGCTTAATGCATCAAGAAATTGATTTTTAGTGATAATGTGTAAAGCCTTCAGCGCAGACATACCGTAGGCACTGTGATTGTTAAGCGATGGGGTTAAAGTCTGCAGACTTCTGAAAAATCTTATTTAATAGTCAAAAAGTGTGAAGAGCTCCAGTCATTATAACTATTGATAGCTTTCATGTGTCGTCAAACCATTAAGGGGATGCCACCCTGGTGGGAAAAACATTACAATGTTACGTCCAACCCAGGCTCATTATTGATACGTACCCCTATATACATTTTAGACAGCTTGAAATACATCCCAGGAGGCACATTTTTTTGCAGTTTTTGGTTTTGCAAATCTATCAGAGGCCGATGTGTACGCTTTTTCAGATTTCAAATTTCTCTCACGAGTGCCATTTTATACCTACTGTTCTCACGTAATTCCACCAGAGGCCGCTGTCAACTGACTGACTGACTGACTGACTGGCTGAGCGATTGACTGACCCACCCTCCTCCTTTCATAAACCCAATCAATAGGGCTTTCAAACGCCCCCCAACTTCCCTATACCCAACCGATAATGTTTTCAAAAACACAGATTGACAACCGCCCACCCACTTCCCTTAACCCAACCGATAGTGTTTTCAAAAGCACAGATTTACCAGTGCCCACCCACTTACCTAAATGCAACCAATAGTGTTTTTAAAAGCATAGATTAACTGGTGCTCAACCACTTCCCTAAACCCAACCAATAATGTTTTCAAAAGCACAGATTGACCAGAGCCCACACACTTCCCTAAACCCAAACAATAGTGTTTTCAAAAACACTGACTGACCAGGTTTCGTCAGCAGACTCGAACCCTGTTGTCGCGTTCAACTCTGCTCTATGTCACAAGTCTGCCAATGTACGTGGTGAGCCACTGAGCAAACTGGTAACAGTGGAAAAGTCGTCTACACAAAGGTAATCCGTCAGCTGGTGAGCTCAAAAAAAAAAAAAACAGAAGCCAGTGGTGGCATCATACCGCCTATGCCTACTTAAAAAAAAAAACATCATTTGGAGCTCTTTTTTTGCCTAAAATGTCATGTTTTTTGTCATGTTTATTTTTAGTCGACAACAAGCCTTTTTTTTACTTCAAACGAGTTAAGAAATCGATAATTGGTGGCATAATAAGTATTTTTAATCACAACCACTTTTTTGGCCATTTCTGCTTTTCTGAATAAAAAACACCAACATAAGCTCATTCTGAAAACATATATACATACAATATACATTTCTGGAGATTGCGAATTATGTAGCCAGAGGTACACATGGCTGTATTTCGTCTTTAAAATGAACGCTACGATGCGGTATGACGCCGTTCCTTTCCGTGCTTTCCAGCTGACCACTTACCTCTGTGTGGACAGCTTTTCCACTGTTACCAGTTTGTCCAGTGGCTCGCCATGTACGTCAGAGGACTTGAGATGCAGAGAGGAGTTGACCATGACGGGGTTTAAGTGAGAAGGGTTCCAGAAAGTGGATAAGGCAAAACAGGAGCCAACAAATAAAATAAACAAGTTAGGAACAGGGTGGGGATGTGGTTAAAATCTGAATATGTGGTCAAAATCAAGTGGACTTGAGAGCTTTACTTTTGAAAACGCTGCTTTTGAAAACACTGCGGTTGGGTTTAGAAAAGTGGGTGGGTGCTGGTTAATCGGTGCTTTTGAAAACACTATTGGTTGGGTTTAGGGAAGGAGGAGGGTGGGTCAGTCTGTCAGTAGTGTCAGTCAGTCAGTCGACAGTGGCCTCTGGTGGATTCCACAAGAACAGCAGGCATGAATAGCACTCGCGAATTTCTCGAGAAATTTGAAATCTCAAAATTCGAACACAGCGGCCTCTGATGCATTCAAGAACACAAAAACTGCAACAAAAAAACATACCTCCTGGGACATATTTGGTACTCTCCAGAAATGTATATAGGAGCACGTTTTCAGAATGAGCCTGGGTTGACTGTGAAACTATATTTATACTTTTAAATATCTTCAATTTTGCCATTTTGATCACTTTCACGCACCCTTCCTTAATGACATAATGCATTTCTTAAAAATCCTGCTGACCCCAATCTTTTAAACGACATAGTATGCCATAATCTGGGTTCTGTGTAAATGAAGATGGACCTATTTTTATGCGATAACAGTTGGGATGTCATATGCGTGATTATTTCTGAAAGATGCGCATCTAAATAGGCAGGAAAGAAACCTTAGCAGGAACCCACATTTCCTTGGTCAGCATAAATTGAACGTTTTCTCAATGTAAACCAATTACAAAGGCAGCCATGAAATATTAATATGATCCGTTCGATATGATGAGGATTAAAGATGTGGGTTGTGTTAGCAGTGAAGCGATGGAGAGGAACGTGCACTAAAACAAATGATTCATTATATTTAATATGAGCAGAGTCACTCAGTGGTTAGTATTGTCGCCTCACACCAAGAAGGTCGCTGGTTCGAGTCCCCGCTGGGCCTGTTGGCATTTCTATGTGGAGTTTGCATGTTCTCCCCTTGTTGGTGTGGGTTTCCTCTGGGTGCTCCGGTTTCCCTCACAGTCCAAAGACATGCACTATAGATGAATTAGATGCGTGTGTGTGAATGTGAGAGTGCATGGGTGTTTCCCAGTACTGGGTTGCAGCTGGAAACATATGTCCGAATAGTTGGTGGTTCATTCCACTGTGGCGACCCCTAATAAATAAGGGGCTTAGCTGAAGGAAAATGAATGAATGAATGGTTGCAAACAATTTATATGTGCTGATTTTAAACAGACAAATTAAATGTAGTAATGTTCAACTTAATTTGTTTAAATTCAGCCCATATGAATTGTTTGCAACCACTTATCTTAAACAAATTGAGTAAATCCAATGAATGATTTTTTTTCAGTGTGTGTGGAGAAAGGAAGTGTGCTGCGGATGTGATGTGAGACGCTGTTCAGGCATTGATTTATGCTCCAGCAGAGCCATCATACGCACAAGGTTACACACAGCAGAGACTGATGCCCGTCACGCGTCTGCAGGACCACACACACTAACACACACACACTGTCAATCACAGCTGTCAAGGTCAGTCTTTGTGCTTCAGTCACATTCGTCACTTAAAGTTTCAGAAACTTGAAAGCCCAAGGGATCAGATCATGATGTAGATGGATTAACCTTCTCTAAAAAATGAGTTTTGCTGGTCGTTTGAATTACTTATTTAAAATGAGCTGAATCAACACAGGCGACATGGTGGCTTTGTGGTTCGAACTGTCATCTCAGAGCAAGAAGGTTGCTGGTTCGAATCCCCGCTGGGCCAGTTGGCATTTCTGTGTGGAGTTTGCATGTTCTCCCCGTGTTGGTGTGGGTTTCCTCCGTGTGCTCCGGTTTCCCCCACGGTCCAAACAGATACGCTGAAGGTCAATTAAATAAGCTAAACTGGCCGTAGTGTATGAGCGTGTGTCTGAAGAGTAGAGTATGGGTGTTTCCCAGTAATGGGTTGCAGCTGGAAGAGCATCCGCTGTGTAAAACATATGCTGGAATAGTTGATGGTTCATTGCGCTGTGATGACCCTTGACAAATCAGGGACTAAGTTGAAGGGAATTGATTGAATCAACATAATTCTTGAAGTTTTTTTGGGACAACTTAATTGTTTTATGTTCAAACCACTTAAATTTGCAAAAAGTTAATTTAATCAATTTGAGTTGACATGAAAGAATTGTGAGGAAGCCTACTTTTTATTGTTTATATTTGCTGGCAAATAAATAATGGAATTAAATAAGGCAAGGGTGTTTAAATACAGTATCAAAATTCAATTAATAATTAAATTGAAATAGAAAATGTTAATGTAATTAATTATTTTAATAAATTTGTTTGATTTTAAAGCAGAAAAAATGTTTGGTTATAAAATTATTAAAAATTATATATATATATATATATATATATATATATATATATATATATATATATATATATATATATATATATATATATATATATATAATACAATAATTATTTAATAATTGAATAAATGTGTTTTTTGATGAATTAGGCATGTGTGTGCATGAATCGTTTGCTGTAAAAAAAATGCTCTTTATTCTATACATTTAAGTAAGTGTTTTTAATAAAAATTAATTTTGCAAGCATTAAGGAAAATTTAGAATTATGGAACAAATTATTTTATTGTTCAAATAAACATTACTTAAAAAGTGTCCTTTTGTTAAAAATGTTGCAATGAATTTTTAAATAACATTAAAAATAATTTTATTTTATTTTTTTGTATAAATTAACCTATATAAGCTGGCAAATAAATAATAAATAATTAAATAAAAAGGCAGCAATCTTAAAATATAGTATCAAATTTAATAAATGAATTAAAAAAAATACTAATATTTATTGTTTAAATTATGTTGACGTAAATAAAAAACATGTATTTTTATAAGCATTAAAGAGAATGAATTCATTTTATTATTTAAAATAACATCATTAAAAGCAGATAATTTGTTTTCTTTTTGTTAAACATTTTGTTAACATTTTTTAAATTGCAAATTTGTTTTATAGAAATAGTTTATTTAATTATTATTGTTATATGGGTATTATTATTATATGGTTATTATTATTGTTATTATTATTATTATTATTATACTATCAATTTTTTGGTATTGATATGTGAAGTGGGAAGAGAAGTGTGACCTTTTTTTTAAATGCACAACAAAGAACAAGCTAGTTTTTGATGTTGTTAAAAATGTAATATATATATATATATAAAAAGACATATTTTAAAACTCTTTCTGTATTTAAAATGTGTATAGTAAGCAATGAAAAATGTTCCATTGTTGATATATACAGATCTGAACGCTATATATGGATCAGATGGATTGATCATCATGTATTTATTCATCCATGCGTTTCACAAGCATCTAAAAGCTTGTATTGCTGTTTACCATTCATGTCATCTGAATCTGCATGGCAGAGACTCTTTTAATGTCCTTACGGAGTTAAAAGGATTGAAAATGCAAACCACACACTGAGAGTTTTAGTTCCACATCATCCTCTTTTTTCCTCTCTTTGTCCTTTTTTTCTCTCCCCACCTTTTTTTGATTTCATGTCTTTTGACGGCCTGTTGAAATTGTAGCCATGTTGTTGTATTGCTGTTGACCCATCCATTCACTTCCATTTCATGCTGAGTAAATGCGGAGCCATTTGCTCTTTTCGCTGGGCATTAGGGAGACTCAAAACTGCACTCCATACAGTCTGAACATTCACCTGCAGATCCACTGCAAACACACATGCAGCTTCATTCAGAGCACACAGCTTCAGCTGCAGCAGCTCTATTAAAGATGAATTCAGTATCGGCACTGTGGACTTTCTTAAAGAGACAGTACAACCAAAAGTCAGAACTTTTTGTCCATTTAAATGCATAGTTCACACCAAAAAAAATATTATTTTATCTCACTGTTTACTCGTCCTCAAGTGTTTGGTATTTTCTTTCTTCTGTCGAACACGAAAGAAGATATTTTGAAGAATGTTAGAAATTGGTAACATTGACTACAATATATAGGAAAATCAATGGAAGTCAATGGTAAGCGGTTTCCAGCATTATCAAAACTCACTGTTTACTCATCCTCAAGTGTTTGTGTTTTCTTTCTTCTGTTAAACACAAAAGAAGATATTTTGAAGAACGTTACCAGTAACCATTGCCTTAAATTGTTGGGAAAACAAATACCATGGAAGTCAATGGTTATCGGTTTCCAGCATTATCAAAACTAAATATTTACTCATGAGTGGTTCAAAATTCTTATAAGTTTCCTTTCTTCTATCAAACACAAAAGAAGATCTTTTCAAGATTGGTAGAAACTTCAGTAAGAGACACAAACACTATAGAAGTCAATGGTTACCGATTTCCAGCATTTCCAAACTTACTAGTTACTCATCTTTAAGTGTTTCCAAACCTTAATGATTTTCTTTCTTCTATCGAACACAAAAGAAGATATTTTGAAGAATGTTAACGGTAACCTTTGACTTCAATTGTGGGGAAAACAAATACTATGCAAGTCAATGGTTACTGGTTTCCAGCATTTTTAAAACTGACTGTTGACTCATCCTAAGGGGTTCCAAACCTCTATTATTTACTTTCTTCAGTTGAACACAAAAAAAAAGATGTTTTGAAGAATGTCAGAAAATTCAATAATAAAAACAATAGAAGTCTGTGGAAGTCAATGGTTACTATGGCTATTGGCTACTATGGAAGTCAATGGTTACTGGTTTCCAGGATTTTTAAAACTGCTTAAAAATTACTTATCCTTGAGTGATTCCAAATCTCTATTCATTCATTCATTCATTCATTTTCTTGTCGGCTTAGTCCCTTTATTAATCCGGGGTCGCCACAGCAGAATGAACCGCCAATTTAGCACGTTTTTACGCAGCGGACGCCACATGTCAAACACAAAAGAAGAAATCTTTAAGAATTATAGAAACCGGTAACCATTGACTTCAATTGTTGGAAAAACAAATACCAAGGAAGTCAATGGATACCCATTTTCAACATTAACAAAACTCAGAATTTACTCCTCCTCAAGTGGTCCTAACTGTTATGATGTTCTTTCTTCTGTCAAACACAAAAAAGTAGATGTTTTCAAGAATGTTAGAAACTTTAATATGAAAAACAAATACTATAGAAGTCAATGGTTACCGGTTTCCAGCATTTTTAAAATATGTATATTTTTTGTGTTTATCAGAAAAAAGAAACTCAAACAGGTTTAGATCATGTGAAGAGTGAATAAATGATGACAGAAGTTCAGTTTTACGTGTTCTATCCTTGTTGGCCCAAGTTGGCCCTTGTTGATCGTTTTTGAAATCCTAAAAGATTCCTGTAATTTAAGGCTAAATTCTATGGTTCTTGATCATTGTTCGGCAGCAAAACTGTTTCAAACTCTGACAAAAATGTTTTTTAGCTGCTTATTAGCATATTTTATGTGACACTGAAGCTTTATCTTAGAAAATAGACAATTAGTATAATACATATCACAAAAATATACAGCTTTGCTCCATTTTTTGAACAAATAAATGCACCCTCACTTTTGAATTGTGGTGTACAGTCTATAAATTCTCCAGCGCTTAAAGGTCCTCTTTTGTAGCATTTTCTTTTCTCTTTTTTTTTCTTCTTTTTTTAACTTTGGTGTCGATTAGCGTTAAGGACGTCCGTATGCCAGTGTCCTCCTGAAGTTGACAAAAGTTTTTGGAGGTATATGCATTTAAAACAGTCTTTCCCTTCTGGGAGAATGGGCCATAATATTGATGACTCATTCTGTTTGCAGGGGACGTATGGTAATTTTTGCAGATGCTCTTCAGAATGAAAATATCCCTCTGCTGAAAACACCTGCAGTTCACGACAAGTGTAAAGTTAACTAAAGCCATTTACATAGAATAAAAAAGGACACGCAGTATAATACAGTACACTTCGCTTCTTGTGTCAGTAGTCAAGCCCTATCTTTTATACCTAAACATCTAACATTTTTCTTATCTCCATTTACAATAATCTCTATTTATTTATTCATTCATTCATGTTCTTTTTGGCTTAGTCCCTTGATTAATCTAGGGTCGCCACAGTGGAATGAATCGCCAACTTAACCTAACAAACTCTACACAGAAAGGCCAACCGACCTTGCCGAGAGTCGAACCAGGGAGCTTCTTGCTGTGAGGCGAACGTGCTACCCACTGCGCCACTGAGTAGCCATCTCTGTTTATTTCTGTTTAATTTACTCACTATTTTAAACATTCATGAGTTTCTTTCTTCAGTTGAACACAAAAGAAAATAATTAGAAAAATGCTGAAAACCTGTAACCATTGACTTCAATTATAGGGAAAACAAATGCTATGGAAGTCAATGGTTACCGGTTTCCAGCATTATCAAAACTCACTGTTACTCATACTCAATAGGTTTCAAACCTTTAGGATTACCTTTCTTCTGTCGAACACAAAAGAAAATAATTTGAAAACTGCTAAAAACCTGTAACCATTGACTTCCATAGTATTTAATTTTACCACTATGAAAGTCAATAGTTACAGGTTTACATCATCCTTCAATATATCTGCCTTTGTGTTCCAGAAAAGAAAGAAACTCATAACTCATTTAAAACAAGGGAGAGTAAATAGTGAGTAAATTTAAATTTTTGAGTGGACTATTCCTTTTAGAGTCGAGCCAAATAACATGTTAGAAACTCTAAATGTTAATTAATTCATTTAAATCTACATCGGACTTTTGACCAGTTTTGAGAAGATGATGTAAGTTTCTACATGTACTTGATGATATTCATGATAATAGATTTTCTCACATTAAACAGTTAAATGCTGGAGAAGTAACTCTCAGATTAGGGTAAAGTCTAAAGTGAATGGAAGTCAATGGTTACCGGTTTCATGTATTTTCAAAACTCACTATTTACTCATTCTCAAGTGGTTCTAACCTTTATGATTTCCTTTCTTCTGCCCAACGCAAAAATAGATATTTTGAAGAATGTTAGAAACCAGTAACCATTGACTTCAATTGTAGGAAAAACAAATACTGATGAATTCTGTTTACCGTTTTCATGCATTCTAAAAACTCAGGGTTTTAAAAATGCTGAAAACTGGTAACCATTGTCTTCCATAGTATTGTTTTCCTTACAATTGAAGTCAATGGTTACAAGGTTTCTACCATTCTTCGAAATATCTTTTTTTAAGTTCCACAAAAAAAAGAAATCATAAAGGTTTGGGACCACTTGTGGATGAGTAAACAGTGAGTTTACGCATCCTCAAAGGGTCCCAAACCTTTTATGGTTTTCTTTCTTCTGTAGAAACGCAAACGAAGGTATTTTGAAGAATATTAGAAACCAGTAATCATTGACTTTGGTTGTAGGGAAAACAAATACTATGGAAGTTAATGGTTACCGGTTTCATGCATTTTTCAAAACTCAGGGTTTACTCATCCTCAAGTGGTCCCAAACCTTTATGATTTCCTTTCTTCTGTTGAACTCAAAAGAAGATATTTTGAAGAATGTTAGAAACCAGTAATCATTGACTTCAGTTATAGTGAAAACAAATACGATGGAAGTCAATGGTTACCGATTTCCAGCATTTTCAAAACTCCTTATTTACTTATCCTTAAGTGGTCCCAAACATTTAGGATTTCCTTTCTTCTGCTGAACTCAAAAGAAGATATTTTGAAGAATGTTAGAAACCAGTAATCATTGACTTTGGTTGTAGGGAAAACAAATACTATGGAAGTCAATGGTTACCGGTTTCATGCATTTTCAAAACTCAGGGTTTACTCACCCTCAAGTGGTCCCAAACCTTTATGATTTTCTTTTTTTCTGTTGAACTTAAAAGAAGATATTTTGAAGAATGCTAGTAACCATTGACTTCAATTGTAGGGAAAACTAATACAGAGCAGAGACTCATGGCAGAGGCTGACACATCGACTGTGTATAATACTGATAATAAAACCTGCATCATTCATTTACACAGTAAAACAAACAGACCTCATATTTAATAGTCAACATTTAAATGCCACAAAAGTGTCTGCATTTTCCACATCACGAACATCATAAGACTGGGCTTCAAAATAACTGTTTCCTAACAAAAGTTCACAGCGAGCAACGATACCTAAACCCTACCAAACTTTAGGCATTATTCACCTCCTTTTGAAGTTCAGTTCTGTTCCTCCCCCCAAAAAAGCTACCTTGAAAAGGGAAAGCCGTGACTTTAGCACCCTAAGCCCTCCGTCTGAACACTACGTGACACATCTGAGTCCTTGAGGAGCGCTGAGACTTCCAGCCCAACAACCTGAGAGGTGAAACACACACACACACACAGACTTGTTCCTATATCCAAGTGAGGACAAGTCACCATGCATGCATCTGTGTGCATTCAGGTTTAAAGTCTCCACTGGGATATAAAAACAACACATTCACACACAACATACACATGCAGACACACACAGAAAAAAACCCTAACTCACACATGCGCACACACTTATGTACAAAGACATAAAAATGCACAAGCACACACAAACACATGAACAGCATACATGGAGACATACACACACACTCACACATACACACAAAACCACGTACTGTATACAGCACACATGCAGACATACACAGAACACATGCAAACACAGGCACACAAACTGACTTACACACAAACACAGACACATAAACAGCACACATGCTGACATACACACACGTACAAAGCATACTGTACATAGAGACATAAATACATGGACACACGCACATACACACACGGACACACACATACATACATACACATACATACATACAGTAGAACACACTAACCCCCACACACACACACACACACACATATTGAAGTCTAACACTACTCAGGAGACTCTAGTGACCTCCACACACACACAAACACACACACACAGGCACACAAACTGACACACAGTCACAGATACACACACACACACACCCATACACACAAATGCAAACACACACACACTCTTCTTACACATACTCATACACACACAGATACATACACACTGAAGTCTTGCACTCCTCAATACTCTAGTGACCTCCACAAACACACACACACACACACACACACACACACACACACACACACACACACACACACGCGCGCACGCGTGCAGAAACTGACACCTACACACTCATACACAAATGCACAAACACACACACACACACACACACACACACACACACACACACACACACACACACACACACTGAACTCTTGCGCTTCTCAGGAAACTCTGGTGACCACCAAACACACACACACACACACAAACTGACACACACACACTCATAAACACAAATGCACAAACACACATAAACACTTCTTACACATAGTCATGCTCAAAGACATACAACCACACACACACACACACACACACACTGAACTCTTGCCCTCCTCAGGAGACTCTGGTGACCACCACACACACACACACACACACACACACACTAAACTCTTGCGCTCCTCAAGAGACTCTGGTGACCACCACACACACACACACGCACACACACCGAAGTCTTGCGCTACTACACACACTATCACAGATACACACACACTTATACACACAAATGCAAACACACACACTCTTCTTTCACATACTCACACCCACATACATACACACTAAAGTCTTGCACTCCTCAATACTCTAGTGACCTCCACAAACACACACACTTCTTACACATACTCATGCTCACAGACATACAAACACATACGCACACGCGCACGCACACACACACACACACACACACACACACACACTGACACGTCTGCACTCATACACACACACACATACACACACTTCTTACACATACTCATGCTCACAGACATACAAAAACACACACACATACACACACACACTGAAGTCTTGTGCTCCTCAACACACACACACACACACACACTGAACTCTTGCGCTTCTCAGGAAACTCTGGTGACCACCACCCTCCACACACACACACACACACACACACAGGAGGTGTTGAGGTAAATGCGGTGTGTTGTGCAGCCATTAGCACAGTTTTCCCCTTGACATCTCAGACAGGATCAGCCATTAGAACAGTGTCCAACAAAAAGCTGGAGGTGTGCGTTCAGTGTTTGAAAGCCCGGCAGGTTTGGTCTGGAAGTAGCGCTGCGTTCTGAGAACAGAAGAGAGACAAAACGAACAGCGAGCGCAAGTCAAAGAGCACGAGCTCATGAGCCATTCAATAAAACATCCTTCCTCAAACTCTGAAACAGAAAGAGAAGGAGAAGTGACTGCTGTGGGGTTGACGAGCGCTGTTCATATATCTGCTTCTGTTCCGACCCACAGACTCACTGTAGAAACACACACACACACACACACACACACAGTGGACGCTTGATGACGCAAAAAACAATGAAATGTTCAAAATCCGGCAGCACAAAGACTCTGTGTGACTGTGCTGAATGTAATGTACGAGACCGTGAGCTACAGGACTGCAATCCTTTGTACATTAAAGAATATTCGTTCCTTAGTTATTGTATTTTGACCATTTTTTTTTTCATATTTAAGGACATCTTTTGTTCTTTTATCAAGATGTTTCATAAATGTATTTAATTCAATTTTTTTTGTTTTTTGTCTTTTGTGTTTGACTTTTTTATAGATATTTTAATAGTGTATTTTTAAAAGTAATAAACCAGGGGAAATAAGTATTGAACACCATTTTTCTGAGAAAGCATATTTCTAAAGGAGCCGTTGATTTGAAATTTTCACTGAAAGTTACAGTTTTTCTCGATTGCTTGGATGCAGTTGTCAACTGAAACTCCACATTTTCAAAACAGTTAACACACAGGCCTAAACAGCGGCACTCATGGTCAAAATGACACATTTTGCTTGCAAAAGGCACATATCGTGTCAAAACATTTAACATATGCAACAAAAGCTAGTTTTACCTTCAAACTACACAACTTGCAAACAAGTATATGAGCTCTTTCAATTAATCATTACACAATGGACAACAAAATACAAAATACAGAACTCAAAATGCACCACCATTGCTTGCCATTGTAGCTTATAGCCAATGCCATTTGTTGTCTCTATTTGGGCTGTCAAATTCGCCTTTTTGCAAAGAATTGGATCAAGAATAAGAAATGCTTTGATTGAATATATATTGAATTCATGACATTTTTCAAACTGTGGCTGAAAACTGAAATACTGTATATAAAAAAAAAACAGACAAAAGTAATAAAATACTGTAAATATTAGAGAAAACACATGTAAACTAATATACAGTCAAATCTATTGGGAGTATAGGACATAGCCATATTGACCACCACCATCAATGCTGGCACAGAACAACACAGACCTTCCATCATTTATATAAGGTTTGCAAAATGATGGCTAATTGAAGATTTGTGTAAAGGAGTGTCAAACCGGTGCTTCAGTGATTTCTTACTGATGTTGGTAGTTTTTAATAGTTAGGAATAGATGGATTCTGTTTGGTTACCAAAACTAAAACAATGGAGTTTGGACTGCTTGAATGACATCTGTGTTAACTGTTTGGAAAAATGGTGGGGAAAATGTGTCAACCCACACTGCAAAAAATGCTTTTCTTCCTTAGATTTTTGGTCTTGTTTCTAGTCTAAATATCTAAAATTTCTTATATCAAGAAGCATTTTCTAGACAAGCAAAACATATTGTCTTGTTTTCAGAAATAATATGCCAATATTAGGTGAGTTTTTCCTTAAAACAAGTAAAATAATCTGCCAATGGGGTAAGCAAATTAATCTTGTTTTTTCTTTTGACGTAAGATTATTTTGCTTACCCCTTTGGCAGATTATTTTGCTTGTTTTAAGGAAAAACTCACCTAATTTTGGCATATTATTTCTGAAAACAAGACTATATGTTTTTCTTGTCTAGAAAATGCTTCTTGATTTAGGAATTTTAAGATATTTGGACTAGAAACAAGACAAAAAATCTAAGTAAGAAAAGCATTTTTTGCAGTGCAATGAGAAAGGGTTTACACATTTGCAAGACCGGTCCTCTGCTCTGCTGGGATAGTGATAATGAAAATGAAGAGGAACCTAGTTTCTTTAACCAGCTCAAAGCAAACTAGAAAAACTGTAATAGCAACCAAAGAAAGCCATATATACGATGGAAACTAATCAAATTATTTTACAAATGAAGTTATGTGTAATAAAATGAAAATGACACAGGAAAAAAGTAATGAACACATGAAGAAAGGGAAGTGTAGAAAGGCAGTGAAAGCCCAGACAGCAGCCGAAATCTCTCAGTATTGTTCAGCAACCCTCTGCCCTTCATCAGTGTAAAGGAATATCAGCTGCTTCAGTCCAACATCTACATTAGCAGGAGGATGAAGATGAAACCAGGGTGGACATTCCAGCAAGACACTGATCCAAAACACAGCCAGGGAAACTCTCAAATGCTTTCAGAGAAAGAAAATCAAGCTGTAGACTGGCCTGACCAATCACCTAACATGAATCCAATAAAACATACTAATTGAAGATCAGATTTGATAGACGAGACCCACAGAACCATCAAGATTTTTACACTCTGTTGAAGTCTGTGAGAAACTCACACCTGAGCAATGCATGTGACTTCATTCTCCAAATCTGCTTCAGTTCCATGTCAAGAACTCCTTTAGAAATGTTATTATTCCCAGGAAAAAACATGACAATGTGTACAATACTTACTTCCCCTATATATTTGAAGTCAGAATAAGTTCTGTTTAGCAGAGAGAATATTTTTTCAGCACATTTCTGAATATAATTGTAACTCATCTCTAATAGCTAATTTTATTTTATCTTTGTCATGATGACAGTAAATAATATTTGACTAGATATTTTTCAAGACACTTCTATACAGCTTAAAGTGACATTTAAAGGCTTCACTAGGTTAATTAGATTAACTAGGCAGGTTAGGGGAATTAGGCAAGTTATTGTATAATGATGGTTTGTTCTGTAGACTATCGAAAAATATATAGCTTAAAGGAGCTTAAAAACTGCTTTTATTTTACCTGAAATAAAACAAATAAGACTTTCTCCAGAAGAAAAAATATTATCAGACATGCTATGAAAATTTCCTTGCTCTGTTAAACATCATTTGGGAGATATTTATAATTTAAAAAATAATAAATTCAAAGCGGGGCTTTATTTTAACTCATTGAAAAGAAAAAGTTTAAATGATCAAAAAAATTGTGTTAAAAATCGAATTGTGTTTTGTTTGTTGTTAACTATTTTTGTGCTGTGCGTAAAAGGGGTTTTTCCATCTGGCTACCACTGCAAGTATATTTCAAACCTGTGGGAAACACCTATATATATATATATATATCACTTTTTAATGTACAATCACCGCTATTAACAAACCATTAACTAAGACTATTAGCACAACAAACTAGCTGCTAAATTAGATCATACATTATAAGTACTAAAAAACTGTTAATATTGTTGAGATACAATAGGCAGGAATAAGCCAGTAGGTAATAGTGCAAATTGTTACTTAAACTAATAAATATTGTTAGCATTAAAGAGCCCATATTATACATGAAATAGGGTCATATCTTGGTTGTAAGGGTCTCCAACAACAGTTTAATATGCATGCAAGGTCAAAAAACACTTTCATGGTCTTATAATCTGCATTTATTTTTACCTAATTATCCCAGCGACTCCTGTATGAATCGTCCAGGGATTCATTTGTTCCCAAACCCCTCCTTAGCACGAAGCTAATCTGCGCTGATTGGACCGATGACAGTCTGTCGCGATTGGTCGACTGCCTTCAGTCAGAGAGTGAAATGCCCAATAGCTAATCAGCAATATAAAAGTAATCACAGTTCATACACGCTCGATAGTGTAGGCGTGGATTTTAGCTGCCACACACTCACAAACACACACACACACACCACCGGACGACAACGCTCACGCTTTCGCCCGCACCCGCCAGGTTTTAGCCTGAACCCGACCGCTCCCACTTATATTAAGAATTTGTTGTCCCGGTGCCCGACCCGCCCCGTTTTGTGCCCGCCGCACCCGATCCCGCTAAAGAGCGGGGGGAGAACAAAACCACCAACAAAACCACCAACCACCAACAAAAAAATCACCCAGCTATACAGTCCAGACAGCCAAGCTGTATAAACACACACACAGCACCAAGCACACACAGACAAAGCTCTCTCTCTCTCTTTCTCTCTCTCATATGCACGCGTGCGCACTAACACACAAACACAAGCACCAAGCTGACACACAGGCAAAGCTCTCTCTCTTTCTCATTCGCATAGCAATATCCGTGATATTGCTAGACAGCCCGCTCCCGTCCCAAATTAAACCAGTTACCGACCGCTCCCGCGATTTATTCAGAAATTTAATGCAGACCTCTACCACGGAGCTCCGTAAACAAAGCAGCACGCGTCGCGTTTTTAACGTGGCTTTGCACGCGATATGAGAATATAGCGAGTTAACCTGATACAGTACACGCGGTTACAAGTAACAAATCACAACTAAATACATTTGCAAGCTAGAGTCAACGAGGCAACTTTAATCGCACGTACTTACACTTGAGAAATGGAGGAAGAAACCCATCCTGACGTCCATAAGTAAGTTAACTTACTCTTTACTGATCCTTCCTTCAACAAACGCTGATGAAGTATTCTTTGTAGCATGTAGTTTCCAGAAGTTTCCAGTAGTTTCCAACTGCTTGGCTATAATGCTGAGGTTTCATCTTTGGGTAGAGACTCGATAATATCCATCTGCAGTGTGACTTTAATCGATCGGCATGTTTGTGTGTGTGTGTTTGTGGGTGTGTGTGTGTCTGGGTTTATGCGTCAGAGGGCAGGGCCTCAGGTTTGAAATCTCCCGGGTTTGCGCGTGCACGTGAATAACTTGGTTTCGTTAGTACATCATGGCGTAACACCTAATGACTCGGTATCAAGGCGACTCGTTTGAAGCACTATGAGTCGACTCTTTTATAGATGAATCAACCGTTTTAAACACTGTACTCTTACAGATTTAAGCCTTAGCTGGATACTTCACTTCACTTAGAGCTGTGTTACACACTACATGGAGGGGAATTTTCAAAAACCCATAATATGGGCTCTTTAATATACATATAATATATAAGTTAATTTTATTGATAATTTGATATCAAAGTTATTATTATTAATTACTGGTGAAACTAAAATCATAAAACTAACTTATTGTGAACTAACTCAATTCTAATGACTGATTTCTGTATAGTGAACAATATTTGACTAGATATTTTTCAAGATGCTAGTATTCAGCTCAAAGTGAAATCTAAAGGCTTAATTAGGTTAACTAGGCAGGTTAGGGTAATTAGACATGTTATGGTATAACGATGGTTTGTTCTGTCGACTATCGGAAAAAATTGCCTAAGGGGGCTAATAATATTGACCTTAAAATGGTGTTTAAAAAATTAAAAACTGCTTTTATTCTAGCCGAAATAAAACAAATAAGACTTTCTCCAGAAGAAAAAATATTATAGGAAATACTGTGAAAAATTCATTCCTCTGTTAAACATCGTTTGGGAAATATTTGAAAAAGAAGAAAATTCTCAGGGGCGAATAATCTTGACTTCAAATGTTTGTTCAAAACATTTAAAATGTTTAAAATTGGTGTGTTTTTGTGCCCTAAGCAAGATTTTTAACCTGAAATGCATTGCCATTTTGAAGTGAAAGAAGGAGAGCGAAGAGTAAACCTCAACATCACTGGACCTTCACCGGAAAGCAGTGAAACTTGTGAGTAAAAGAAGCACAAGAGCGAGAGAGGAGAGAAAATAACAACAGAAAAACATCACAAAGGCTCGGCTGCTAATTGAAAAGAGAGCAAATTAATTACGGTAATGAAGCAATTAAAGCGCTGTCATGCAACCAGGCCTCTCCTTTTTAGGCCGGTAAGCATTTTACTCCTCATGCATTTCCCCTGCTTCACGTTAATCCTCTGGTTCAGTTTAGATCATTCTTCTGCTGCTCCAGGACTTTTTATTATAACAAAAATCGCATTCGGCGTAGTGATACGGAACTGCAATGCGGTCAAAACCAGCCGGGAACTACACTGTAAAAAATGCAAGGTTCCACACAATTCAGTCATGCTTTTCATGACACAGCCAGTGGCGTAGCGCAAAATGCGGAGGCCCCCCTGCAGGGATCACCGATGGGGCCCCCAGTTTTCAAGGGGGATGGGGGGGGAGGGGGGGTTGTTCTTCAGAGCCAGAGATATACACATATATCTATGATCAAGAGTTTTCCTGGATGTTAGTATTTTTTTTTTTTTTTAATTATGAAAATTATAATATTACATCACTTTTCTACATTGATGGATCACTGATCGCACGGGCATTCCTGACAAAAAGCTTGTGTTTGTGTGTACAGAAATGTACTATTCACCCTCCCTGTTAAATTTGATCTAATCTGTGTCCTGAAACACAGCTCCTCTCCTGCTTTCACTTCTCATACTGACGGAGGGAGCGATTCGTTTGTGAATGAATCTCCGTTATGAACGACTCGTTCACTAGCCGACAATAATACAAGTTTCTGGCAGCGCAGCATCTCATTGTCATGTATTTATTTTGAATTGTTTGCTGATTTTATTAAACAAAGCTAGCATAAGCTGAGTATTTAGTGCGAATTGGAGCTACTTTGCCTTATGCTGAATGCAGTAAGTGACTGTATTATCATCATTAACGCTACCTGTTTAGCACAAATTTCAGAACATACAAAAACGTAAAAAACTTAATCTTACCTATGAAATGTTCTGCCTTTGTGCTTTGTAATAACACTTGACTAGTGCGGTTGAATTTTGACATTTGTCCTGGGAGCACTGTACCAATGTGGCTGCGCTATTGACGCATGCTCAGGGTCCCTATACAATATCTAGTGTATATATCTACGTCACAAATTGAGGTGCGGGGAAAGGAGGCGGAGTGGAGCGACAACGCGGGGAATCCTTCACAAACTGAGGAGCGATCACAAACCGAAAGCGGCGAGAGCGTCAAAGTAGCCAGAAGTCATTCATTTTTAACGAGAACCGGCGGCGAGAAACAGCGGCGCGTCTTCATTGGCTATGACGCTGTTCGGCGGCAAGCAATCAGAATGAAGTAGTCCACCGCTTGAGAGGTGTTCGGAGAACACAGACCTGTGAACTTTGGTTCCGTCCACAGTTGTTCCCAAGAGTTTGAATATTGCGGTTCCTGGATTTTTAATTATTGAAAATCGCGATGACGTGGGGCCCCCAATCACGCGGGGGCCCCCCGCGGTGCGTGCCCTGCGGGCCCGTCCGCTACGCCACTGGACACAGCAGTCTGTCACAGTAAGTAGGTCGCTGGTTTGAGTCCCAGCTGGGTCAGTTGGCATTTCTGTGCATGTTCTCCTCGTGTTGGCGTGGGTTTCCTCCGGGTGCTTCGGTTTTCCCCACAGTCCAGACACATGCGCTATAGGAGAATTGGATAAACTAAACTAGCCATTGTGTATGAATGTCTGTGCACGTGAGAGTGTATGGGTGTTTCCCAGTACTGGGTTGCAACTGGAAGGGAATCCGATGCATAAAACAAATGCTGGAATAGTTGGCGGTTCATTCCGCTGTGGTGACCCCTGATAAATAAGGGACTAAGCCGAAATAAAATGAATGAATAACATATCATTTTTTGCAGTGCATGACAAGTAATAAATGAGCTTTTTTAAAAGATGTAAAGCGATCTGTTCTGTTTCAATGATGTACACAAACTAAACTACAGACTGATATAAATGGACACTCGCTGGCCACACAAAACTCACAGTAGGATTGATGTTTGCTTTAAGGCCGGTTCATTATTTCAGGCCTCGCGTACAAAGACAGATGTGTGTTTGTAGATGTATTTTTTGAGGCCCAGCATGCATCAGTTTTCTCTGTGTTGTTCATGAATGAGTGATGTCGCTGAGAGTATTAAATACACACACACACACACACACACACACACTGACTTAAAAGGAACAAAAACTTGATTTATGTTCAAATGATAATTTATTTGAAAATATTTAAAGATAATCTCTTTTATTTCTCTATTTAATAAGTATTATTTATTAATTAGCTATTTAAATTATATATATTTTTTAGTTATTAAATTGTTTTTATTTTTATTTTTTAATTATTATATAAATATTTTATAAGCAAGTTAGATCTGTTTTTTTCTGCACATGTTCATCTTTTTTTAATTTATTGAATTATTTAATTTTTATTTAATTTATTTGTAAAAACTATTTAAATTATTATCCTTTATACCCAAGGTCTGTTTTTTATCTCTTTTATCTGTATTTTTATGTATTTGTATTTTTATTTATTTATTGATTATTATATTTATGTTTTTATTTTGAATTATTATCTTTTATAACTAATATTAAATTAATTGTTCATGTCTGTAGTCTGTCTTCACGTTTCCATCTTTTTTATTCTCCATTTCATTTGTATTTTATTTTTATGATTTAATCTTTATTTTGTTTAATTGTTCAATTATTTAAATAATGATCTTTTATGACCAAATAAGATCGTGCTTTTCCCAAAAGTCTGTCTTTACATATTCATCTTTATTTATTTATTTATTTATTTATTTATTTATTATATGTATATTTGATTTGATATGTATATATATTTATATACAGTTGAATTTATAGCCCCCTGTTTATTTTTTCCCCAATTTCTGTTTAACATAGAGAAGATTTTTTTTTAAAACATAATAGTTTTAATAACTCATTTCTATCACTAATTTATTTTTTCTTTGCCATGATGACAGTAAATAATATTTGACTAAATATTTTTCAAGACACTTCTGTACAGCTTAAAGTGACATTTAAAGGCTCAACTAGGTTAATTAGGTTAACTAGGCAGGTTAGGGTAATTTGGCAAGTTATTGTATAATGATGGTTTGTTCTGTAAACTTTTGAAAAAATAATTAGCTTAAAGGGGCTAATAATTTTGTCCTTAAAATGGTGTTTTAAAAAATAAAACTGCTTTTATTCTAGCCGAAATAAAACGAACAATACTTTCCCCAGAAGAAAAAAATATTATCAAACATACTATAAAAATTTCCTTGCTCTTTTAAACATCATTAAATATTTAGAAATATTTAAAAGTTATAACCAAGTAAGTTTAGATTTTTCTCTGTTTTCCATTTTTTATTATCTAATTTTCATTTTATTTTCGTAATTATTGAATAAATACCTATCATAACCAAGTAAAATATGTTTTTTTCCTCTTTAGTCTTTCTTCACATTTTCATCTTCTTTATTTATTTATTTTCATTTATTTATTTATTTTTTCAATTATTTAAATAATTATCTTTTATAACCAAATAAGATCAGATGTTTTTCCAGTAGTCTGTTCTCACCTTTTCATCTTTCTATATATTTGTTATTGTTATTATTATTATTATTATTATTATTATTATTATTATCATTATTATCATTATTATCATTATTATTGTTGTTGTCGTTGTTGTTGTTGTTGTTGTTGTTGTTTTATAATTATTTTTATGGCCATGATCTGTTGTTCTCTCTGTAGTTAAAAATGTAAAATAAAATAAAAATTTCCATTTCTTTATGTATTTAATTATTTAATTTGCATTTCTTTTATTATTCAATCATTATTTAATTAGTTTTTTGAAAAATAGAATAAATAATAGTTTATAATTATTTAAATAATGTAATTTAATTTTTTAACATTAACATTTGTTTTTATTATTTAATTTTCATTTTATGTATATGTTTAAATATTTAATAATAATGATATGTTATAACTAAGATCTGTTTTTTTCTCTGTAGTCTATCATTTTCATCTTTTTTATTCACATAATAACTATCTTTGTAACTAAGATAAAAAAAATCATTTTCATCCTTTTCTCTTAATCTCAAACTTGCATTTGTATAAGCAATTTGTATGTGTGTGTGTGAGTGCGTGTGTGTGTGTGTGTGTGTGTGTGTGTGTGTGTGTGTGTGTGTGCGTTTGTGTTTCTCAGCGCTTTAATGATTAATTCTGTATTGATGTCCTCAATTAATTTCCTATTATGCCGGCGTAGATCTTGCACATCTCCATTTGCTTAAGAGACGTGTGTATTCCCTGTGGCAGATGCCTGTCAGTAACGCTCAATGTGTGTTCATTTGTATTCATGCAGGTCTGTGCGTATAAATAAAAATGATAAAAATATGATTAACTGTCTGAGGCTGATGTCCACGGTCATATTTATAAAACCAGGGTTAACTGTTTAGGATGTGAAAATGCATGTGCAAACCACTGTAAGTAATGACCTTTGACTCTCATGTAGTATTATAACTATATTATATTGTAATGTCTATTTTAATAATGGCAAATGAAGGATTTTTGATGAGCTGTGCAAGCTTTAAAATCAGAACTGAATTATGTTTATTGATTATATTATATATGCTATTTTGCAATGCACAAACCTTTTTTTATTCATAACAGTTTGTTTTTTAATTATCTTTGCTTAACACAGTTTTATTATTTACTTAAGCAGTCTGCTGTTTTCATATTTGTAGTGATTACAGAAACTGCTGATTATATTATGATGTGGTTGATTGTGTTTATTTCATCGAATTGTTACAAATATTTAATAAACAATCCATAATTAGGTGGGAAAGTAGAGTTTATGACAATGACGTTTACAAAGGAATCACTATTAAATTGGCAACTAACATTAAACTACAGCAACATAGTTTAAGATTATTAAATCATTGATTTATGACTATGTTTTGCATTTTGGACTCTGACATTTCTTAGGTGTTTTAATGTATAGAATAAAAAATATGATGTTAAAAATAAATAAAAAAATAAATAAATAATGTAATAATAATAATAATAATAATAATAATAATAATAATACTTTGATTACATTTTGTACTTTCTGGCTTTTCATTAAGTGTTTTAATTTAAAGAAACATAAAAAAATGCAGTTATAAATGAATAAATAAATAAATAAATAAATAAAATGTATATAAAAATATTAATACATTGAATACATTTTGGATTTTCTGATATTTCATTAAATGTGTTTTAATGTAAGGAAACATTAAAATTGCTGTTATAAATAAATAGACAGACAGACAGACAGACAGACAGACAGACAGACAGACAGACAGACAGACAGACAGACAGACAGACAGACAGATAGATAGATAGATAGATAGATAGATAGATAGAGAATAAAAAACATGCTGTTAAAAATAAATGAATCAATAAATTAAAAAAAATAATAATAATAATAATAATAATAATAATACATTGAATATATTTTGGATTGTCTGTCATTTCATTAAGTGTTTTAATGTAAAGAATCATAAAAAATGCTGTGAAAAATAAATAAATAAATAAATAATTATCATTATCGTCATCATAATAATTAAACACACTTAACAATTTGTACTTTCAGACATTACGTTAATGGGTTTTATTTTAAAGAAACATTTAAAATGCTGATAGATAAATAAATAAATAAATAAATAAATAATACATTGAATACATTTAGGGTTGTCTGACATTTCATTAAGTGCTTTAATGTAAAGAAATATTTAAAATGCTGTTATAAATAAATAAATAAATAAATAAATAAATACTTCTATTTTTTTTATATAAATCTATTTTTTTTATATTTCCCAAATGTTCAACAGAGGGAGGAAATTTTCGCTGTGTGTCTGATATTATTTTTTCTTCTGGAGAAAGTTTTATTTGTTTTATTTTGGCTAGAATAAAAGCCGATTTTAATTTTTAAACACCATATTAAAGTCAAAATTATTAGCCACTTTAAGCAATATTTTTTTTCATTAGTCTACAGAACAAACTATGATGTACTGTCATAGTGGCAAAGATAAAATAAATCAGTTATTAGAAATGAGTTATTAAAACTATTATGATTAGAAATGTGCTAAAAAAAATTCTCACTGTTAAACAGAAATTGGGAAAATAAATAAACGGGGACGAATAATTCAGGGGGTTTAATAATTTTGACTTCAACTGTATATAAATATATATAGCATATATATAATATATATACATAATATATCATTATATATAATTAATATATAAATAATCGTGTTATTTATTTTAGAAACTGTTCTAAATTTTCTTGTTTGAATATCCTCTAATGTTGTCATTTATAGCATCATTAAAATCACACATTTTGGAGAAACATCTACACCTTCAGAAATCTCCATCCGACAAGGAGCATGTAGATAAAGTGTGTGAGGGCAGATATCAGGGTCAGCAGCCTCTAGGCAGATCACACACACTCTCAATGTAGGAAAACTAATGGAGCTACAACACACTGCTTTCTGTGTCCACATGTACAACCTACTACTGCACAACATATGAGGAGAAATAGCCCATGAAATGAATTCTATGCGTGTGCTCCTGATATTCAACACCTTGTGGGGACCAAATGTTTGTGTGTGTGTGCCCTGGGCAAAGAGCAGCTTAATGATGGACACACTGGAACATTCATCATCATGTTCACTGTGTCCAGGGCAGCTATTAAACACAGCCCAGAGTACAACACACACACTTTCACTGATTTTACACTCACACAATATGGAGTGCATGAGGCACACGTATGCACTGATTTAATTGACACAATATTGCGGTCACGCACACACTATATACTGATAGATGTCATGCATGAACACAGACACATGCTTGCAGAATGTCAAACACTGTATGAATGCTTCTTTTTGAATGTTGTTTGAGTCTGGTTTGCTCTTAAAGGGAACGTTTGCTCCAATTTTAATATTAAATGAGGTGTTAAAGGGATAGTTCACCCAAATATGAAGATACAGGCACAACTAAATGAATGCCTGTCGCTTCTGACAAACACTTAATTTCACTTCCTCTTTTTTGATGTAGTAAAACCAGTGTTATTATTACTGTCCATATAACAGTATTGAGGAACATATATAGCAACACACCGACTGATAGCCCCGCCCTTATAACTGATAGTCCCACCCTAATGGCTGATAGCCCCGCCCTAATGACTGATAGTCCCACCCTAATGACTTATAGCCCCACCCTAATGACTGATAGTCCCATCCTAATGACTTATAGCCCCACCCTAATGACTGATAGTCCCATCCTAATGACTTATAGCCCCACCCTAATGACTGATACCCCCGCCATAATGACTGATAGTCCCACTCTAATGACTGATAGATCGCTCCAATGACTGATAGCCTCACCATAATGATTGATATTCCCAGCCCAATGACTGATGTCCCCCCAATGACTGACAGACCCACCCTAATGACTGATATCCCCAGCCCAATTACTGATAGCCCCGCCCTAATGACTGATAGTCCCAACCTAATGACTGATAGCCCCACCCTAATGACTGATAGCCCCGCCCTAATGACTGATAGTCCCACCCTAATAACTGATAGTCCCACCCTAATGACTGATAGCCCCACCCTAATGACTGATAGTCCCACCCTAATAACTGATAGTCCCACCCTAATGACTGATGTTCCCACCCCAATGACTGATAGTCCCACCCTAATGACTGATGTTCCCACCCCAATGACTGATAGCCCCGCTCTAATGACTGATAGTCCCACCCTAATGACTGATAGTCCCACCCTAAAGACTGATAGCCCCGCCCTAATGACTGATAGTACCACCCTAATAACTGATAGTCCCACCCTAATGACTGATGTTCCCACCCTAATGACTGATAGCCCCGCCCAAATGACTGATAGCTCCACCCTAATGACTGATAGCCCCGCCCTAATGACTGATAGTCCCACCCTAATAACTGATAGTCCCTTCCTAATGACTGATAGCCCCGCCCTAATGACTGATAGCCCCACCCTAATGACTGATAGCCCCGCCCTAAAGACTGATAGTCCCACCCTAATGACTGATAGTCCCACCCTAATGACTGATAGCCCCACCCTAATGACTGATAGCCCCGCCCTAAAGACTGATAGTCCCACCCTAATGACTGATAGTCCCACCCTAATGACTGATAGATCGCTCCATTGACTGACAGCCCCACCCTAATGACTGATATCCCCAACCCAATGACTGATGTCCCCACCCCAATGACTGATAGTTACACCCTAATGACTGATAGCCCCATCCCAATGACTGATATGCCCACCATATTGACTGATATCCCCGCCCAGATGACTGATAACCCCGCCCTAATGACTGATAGCCCCGCCCCAATGACTGATAGTCCCACCATAATGACTGATAACCCCACCCAAATGACTGATATCCCCACCCCATTGACTGATAACCCTGCCCTAATGACTGATAGCCCCGCCCTAAAGGTATTCCATGTGAACAGAAGTGAAGAAAGCCGTTTCGGGGGGGAAGGAAAGGTTATGTGTTTGGTTAAAATTCATGAGGGCAGATTAATTTTTACAAACGAATAAAGTGCACAGATACATCATTTCATAACTACTATTTACAAATAAAAATAATACGAGTACGTTTTGATTTCATGGTGACTTTAATCCAATCATTGAGAGGAAGTAGATGAAGGTTGTTGGGAGACAGTTAATGGTTTTTTTTTATTTCTAACTTTATTTTGATGTCATCCTGTTGTAGCAGACAATCCAAAATAATAATTAGAAATTTAATACGCATAATTGGGGCCCTTTAAATGTCTTTCAGATCTCATAGTTGGCACTAGTTCATATTCATGTTGCATTTCTGTGTGTGTGTTGGAGACTGTGAGTTTGCTCTGCAGCAGTTTGGACCAGACACACAGTTGAAGTACAGCAGGTGTGAGATGACTCCAGACATTTACAGACTCACACACACGTGCGTGCAATGCAAAATACACCTGTGTGGATGAAGAAAGAGAGAGAGAGAGAGAGAGAGAGAGAGAGAGAGAGAGAGTATTTATACACTTAATTTATTACTTTCATTATCATTGATGAGATGGAGAGCAGTTTGCGGTCGAGTTTCACTAGCTGCACATGTGAATGTGTGTGTGAATGTGTGTGCATATATGTGTGTGTGTGTGTGTGTGTGTGTGTGTGTGTGTGTGTGTGTGTGTGTGTGTGTGTGTGTGTGTGTGTGTGTGTGTGTGTGTGTGTGTGTGTGTGTGTGTGTGTGTGTAAGTGAGTGTGTTTGACAAGGCTTGTTGCCAGGTTACAGACGTGTGTTGAAACTGCCATAAGCAACAGCAAATATTACACCATTGGGAAGCGAAATGGACTGAGAACAGCTCACAAAATCATTTGTGGAAAAACCATGAAACGTCTGGCGTGAGTGAGCACATCACTGAGGAACATCTGATCTCTGATGCCAGACATCACAAAAGTTTTTTTTTTTTTTTTTTAGGACTTTATTCTGGTCTACAGCCGCCTTTGTTGAAGCTCGATTAGCTTTTTTTAATGAGGTTTTGGTGTGGATGAAAATGAACAAAATAGTATTATGACTTTCTGTAAAGATTAGAATAACAGAAACTTATGGAAAAAAGATTTGTGCACTGCCAATCAATTAAATCAAACAATCATAAATGAATGAATGATTGTATGAATGATTCAATAAAAATTCTATTTAATAAATTCAATTAAATAAATAAATAAAAATATAATTAAATAAATTCAATTAAATAAATAAATAAAAATTAGATAAATACAATTAAATAAATAAATATTAAATAAAATAAATACAATTAAATAAATAAATAAAAATTACATTTAATACAATTAATTGAATAAATAAATTAAATCAAATTAATGCAATTAAATAAATAAATAAAAATTATATTAAATAAATAAAATTAAATAACTAAATGAAAATTATATTAAATAAATACAATTAAATAAATGAATAAAAAAATTATAAATACAATTAAATAAAAATTAAAAATTACATTAAATAAATACAATTAAAAAAATAAATAAAAATTACATTAAATAAATACAATTAAATAAAAATTAAAAATTACATTAAATAAATGCAATTAAATAAATAAATAAAAATTACATTAAATCAATACAATTACTTAAATAAATAAAAATTACATTAAATAAATACAATTAAATAAATTAATAAAAATTACATTAAATAAATACAATTTAATAAATGAATAAGAGTTCAATAGATAAAATCTAGTTAAATGAAAATTTAATTAAATACAAAAACTAAAATATATACAAATTCAATTAAATAAATAAATAAATATTGTATTAAATAAATACAATTAAATAAATAAATTTCAATAAATAAAATAAAACAAATAAAATAAATGATCTTGTTTTTTCTGTAAAAACATCTTAACATTATTCAAACACATTGGGTTTATAATTTCATGGGTATATAATTGTATTATTTTATTTGTTCTTGCTGTCTTGTATAAAACATTTTAAAACTGTAATATTACTTCCTAATTAAACATATTAGACAAAAAACACTAAAGACAAAAAACACAAAGTCATTTTGCCATAGTTTGATGCTGATTATTCTTTTAAGAAAAACTTTATTCTCATGATTTCTACTTTTGAATTATTTTAGTGTTTGTTTATTAGGTATTTGTTGAAATTAATGCTTGTACACACAGTCAGAATTGATGTGTAAACTACATTTTCAGAGAAGAAGAATTAATGAGAAAAAAATCTTAAATAAATAATCAGCATTAAACTATACCAAATTGACTTTCAGTGATTTTGTCTTGATATATTTATTTGGGAAGAAATATTACATATTACAATATACAAGTTTCATACAGGATAATTTAGTAAAAATAAAATGTAAAAACTATATACGCTCATAATTATATCCCCAGCGTGTCTGAATGATGTTAAGATGTTTTAATTAAAAAACAAGAACATTTATTTTATTTGTTTAATTTTCTTTATTTGAATTTATTTATTTCATTTTATTTCTTTCATTTAATTTTTATTTATTAATTTGAATTATTTATTCATTCATTCATTATGCCAATTTGGTCAAACAAACGCTTACAAACACAGTCAAAAATAATAATAAACTGAAATGAATGAACCACCAACTTATCCAGCATATGTTTTACACAGCGAATGCCCTTCCAGCTGCAACCCAGCACTGGGAATCACCCATACATTCTCATTCACACTTTACAGCCAATTTAGTTTATTAAATTCACCTAAAGCGCATGTCTTTGAACTGCAGGGGAAAACGGAGCACGCGGAGGAACCCACGCCAACATGGGGAGAACATGCAAACTCCACACAGAAATGCCAACTGGCCCAGCTAGTACTCGAACCAGTGACTATCTTGCTGTGAGGTGACGGTGCTAACCACAGAGCTACCGTGTCGCCACAGACTGTTATGAGTAATAAAAATGTTTATGCATATACCTATAATTATGCATTATAATCAATCAATTTAATTCAGATCTGATTTTAAAGCATGCACAGATCATCAGAAACGTTCTTTGAAATTGCACGAAACCAAACAATCGCATCGTCGTTTTGCAAGCAATGTGCATCAAGTGCTCTGAGACCAAAACTATATGCGAGACCCTTCTGTTGCGCATATTACATCTGACACCTTTGAGCAACTACATCCCCTTTCCAGAATGTTCCGGCTCATAAAAACAGTGAGGGGTGGCGAATATGCTGGCGTAGAAGTTTTAGCATCAAACTAAAATGGTGCCTTCAAAAGCCAAACAAATAATGCAATCCAATTTCTCTCTTGTTTGAGACTGTGATGAAATCAGCCGGCCTTTTTTTTTCCCCCCCTTCCCTCTTAAATCTACCAAAGGTATTGTGCAAACACCTTGAAATATGCATCCCTGAATGTGTTAGCTTTTTTTTCTGCCTCCCATCTGGTCGCTAACGCTGCAATATTAAAATGCTAATGGGCCCGCCGGACAGACGCTGAGAACGGAGAAGTTGATTCCATCTTTCACAGAGACGTACTAACTCTTTCGGGCAGGAGCTCTATGAATGATTGGCTCTATTTAAAAGCCAAAGGTGACGCGGAGACAAAAGGCACTGGTTTTTAAAGTCTGTATCTCATCGATTAGCTCAGAACGTGTGCCTCGCTGTAGAGATTCGGGAGGTGGATTGATGGAGAATGTAAGTAAGTGGCAGCTGGGGAAATTTATTGACAGTTTTGCATTGATAAAGCTTCAAATATGGCTCGGGCTGCTGCTGCCGCCACATTTCTTTATGTTGGATATCTTACAACACTTTCTCTATGCACATGGGTGTGCTTTTATTCGAGCATTGTTATAAACTAGATCCGTTTTTAGCACTACTTTTAAATGTTAATCATTTTACATTTAGCCATTAAGCATACACATTTTCATATAAACTGATATAGACTTACAAAAGAAGCACTAAAGAAAAATACACTCACCGGCCACTTTATTAGGTACACCTCTCCAGCTGCTTGTAAACACAAATTTCTAATCGACCAATCACAGGGAAGCGAATCAATGCATTTAGACATGTAGACATGGTCAGGATGATGTGCTGCAGTCTAAACTGAGCATCAGAATGGGGAAGATAGGTGATTTAAGTAACTTTGAACATGGCATGGTTGTTGGTGCCAGACAAGCTGGTCTGAGTATTCATACCGCCTCGTAGTGTTCTCTTAAAAAATGAAATGCAGCTATACGTAACTCCGGCTAATTTATACTTCTGCGTATGCTACGGCGCTGACGCATAGCTCTTCGCCGTGGCCGTCGCCGTCACTGACGTGCACCTCTCAAAAATTGTAACTACATGTCGCAACGATGCGTAGCGTAAGCTCTGTGATTGGTCGGCTTGGTAGCGCTGACGAGTCTGGGCGGGACCGAGAGCCGCGCGAATGGCGCGAGCGATTGTTTACAAGTGAGGAGTCCCGTGAAGGAGCTCCGGATAGAAAGTTTTGTTTTGTGTTTACCTCATAGTTAAAGTTGTTGCACGTCCGCCGGTTCCTGCCTCAAAATGAGCGAGTTTGAGCCACTTGTACATCCAGGAAGTGTTCAGGAAAAGCAAAACAACAGCGAAGAAACTCGACACAGAGGAACATTTACACCTCACTGCCAACTAGCGTTTCGGAAGTGTTAATGCAGAGCAACAGAGACAGCTCGCAGAAGTATAAATGCACAGCTACGCGCGTTGCCTGCGCCGTGGGTTACGCCGGTCACCTGACGCAGAAGTATAAACCAGGCTTTAATAATTCGCAGTCTTCAGAAATTCCCACAGGACTACGTTTTCAGAATGAGCCTGTGTTGGTTTTTTTATTTTGCCATTTTCAGGCCAACAAAATGTTGCTGTCCTTTAAATGAATTACTACAATGCACAGAAAAATTTCTGTTTTTTGTTTTTGTGGCATGTTAGTATATAGTGTGTCTGCATGTAAAAAACCTCCAAAGTTGTGAAGCTCATATTCTCCCACAAAAGATGTTTATTTGAACAGAGAACACATTGATCAAAATCTAGGTACTACTTATGCAAACAACTCCATCACAATTTATAAATATTAGCATAAAAGCACTGAAAGATTCTTATGCTAAGAATGAAGATGAGGCTTTGGTGAACTCTAATGTTGTTGTCATGTTGTGGAGACATCACAAAGGAAAAAAGCACACCACTATGAAATGTTTTGCTTTAATCAGGCTCTAAATAAACTGCTTTAATATCTCCATTTTCAGAATTTGACTTAAGTTTGAATTAATAAAGTAAACCAATAGCTTTATTACTTATTTTATGAACAAATGGTTCACAAGTCTTGATAGCTAAAGTGGTGTTGTTAGAGGCGTTACATTTATCACAGACACTTGAGGTGTCTGGCCAATCAGAATGCCACTGGGTCAGACGACCAATCAGAGCACTTTTGTTGTCAAAAAGAGAAACTTCTAGAAATCAGAATATTGAAATGTTATTCACAAACTGTGTTGCAAGGTTTGTGGTTTTTCCACACAATATGAAACCATATATAAACCATACACTACTGTACCTGACAAATGTCTTGTCATGGATCCCAGTTGTAAGAGCAACAAATAATAACTTGACTTCTAGTTGACCATTTGGAAATTCGATTCATCGATTTTTTTCTATGAATCGTTTGTTGAACTGCATCCCAATCATCACAAACACTGCAAGATTCTCACAGATATTAGTCAAGTTTGGTGAAGGAAAAATCAAGGTTTGGGGTTACATTCAGTATGGGGGTGGGCGAGAGATCTGCAGAGTGGACGGCAACATCAGCAGCCTGAGGTATCAAGACATTTGTGCTGCCCATTACATTACAAACCACAGGAGAGGGCAAATTCTCCAGCAGGATAGCGCACCTTCTCATACTTCAGCCTCCACATCAAAGCTCCTGAAAGCAAAGAAGGTCAAGGTGATCCAGGATTGCCCAGCCCAGTCACCAGACATGAACATTATTGAGCATGTCTTGGGTAAGATAGAGGAGGTATTGAAGATGAATCCAAATAATGTTGATGAACTCGTGGAGTCCTGCAAGAACTCTTTCTTCGCCATCCCAGATGACTTTATTACTAAGTGATTTGAGTCATTGCAGAGATGTATGGATGCAGTCCTCCAATGAGGAGTCATACACAATAATTATTCTTTATCTACTGCAGCATGACTATATTCTATACTGTCATTATTTCTGTTCAGTGACAATACTTTTGTCTAAGCACAGTCAGACCTTGCTGTCCTAATTAAATCATTAAAAATCAAGGCATCATCATATTTTATTTTGGTAAAATAAGCGTAATCTAGAGTTCTTTGCATTTCATATGAGCCACTTCCGATACCAAATGATCAACTAGAGGTCAAGTTATTATTTGTTGTTTCTAAAACTTGGATAGGCGACAGTACTTTTAAGAGATAGTGTATGATTTCAGACTTTGGACAATATTTGTAAAGTATAAATTAAAATCGAAAGTAGAATGGGACGTTTGGTGGTATTTGATTTGAATCTAGCCTCTGAAAAAAAACCTTAAAATATTACATGTGGATTGCTGTAGCAAAGTAATGCTTTACGACTCTGAGTATTCTTGTCACAAATTAATAAATAACATAAAACAATATCAAAAATCAATCTGTGAACGTAAAATATTTAACATAATAAAATTCTTACATAATATCTACATTAAAGCATGTTATCCACATCTGTTACAGCAATAAACAAAATACTGAACTTTTAAAAACAGCATCACATGCGCTCTTTAAGACTGATTCTTGACTAAATTTCGCAGCTTAAATGCACAGCGCTCTGGGCTGTTTTTCCTTTTGGTTAAAGTCTGCGTATATTATTGCTGTCCTTCGAGTGTATCTGCGCGCTATACAGTTTGATTAGTCATTGGAAAAGGCGCCTGATCTCCACGTATCCCCTTCACACCCACGACTTGTGCTTATAGCAGCTGAGCTTTAAACAACACCTATTACTCTTACGCTGTCAATTAGGATAATTTATGGCTGTAATTCAGAGCCGGCATGAATTGTGGTGTTTTGATGTTGGTAAATACTTAGAAGTTAATTGGGGGCATCTGCTCCGGGGAGTTCGGGCGAAGAATGGGAGACTGTTGTGTTTTCACGCATGCTTGCCAATTAACGACTCCCACCTCAATGCCACCGAACGCAAAACAACTCGCAGACCCCACGTTTAACACGTTTCGGAATCTCTGAGGTGTGTGTGTGTGTTTGATGGAGTTGCAATTGCATGGGTTCATTTTACTTCCTCTGCATGGGAGTTTCTCTGCACTTTTGACCCTTTTATACTCACACTAGTTTTAATTTGTTCCTTAATTTCATTTGTCTGCTCTCTGTGTCAGTGCATATTCACGCCGTGAACGAGAGATGAATTTTAAGCTGATTTTATGAGAAAATGTAGCCTGCTTGTAAAAGGTGATTTTCTTTGAATTCCTGATGCAATTAATGCAGAAAAGTACTTTTTTTTCCAGGAAAAAAAATGAATATTGGAAAAAAATTGCAACCAGTTCATCGGAAATTCTTGTTGAGTTAAACATTACAAATTTTCTTAAATAAATGTTTATTATTTAGAAGAAATCATTGAAATAATAGTTTTTTTTTTATTGTGTTCATCAGATTATTACAATATGAACAGAAATCAATGCAATATTTAATATTTCTATAATTTTAATATGATAATTTATATATATAAATTATATAGTGTGTGTGTGTGTGTGTGTGTGTGTGTGTGTGTGTGTGTGTGTGTGTGTGTGTGTGTGTGTGTGTGTGTGTGTGTTTGTGTGTTTACAGTTATACAGATATACAGTTAAAGTCAGAATTATTAGCCCCCCTGAATTATTAGCCACCCGGTGAGTTTTGCAAGTCGACAAAACAAAGTTTAAATAATATGATGGTGATCTTATTTAGACTAAGCATGGCTCCTGATATTAATTGGGATGAAGAAGAAAGGAGGGATGAAGTCAGGGAAGTTAGACTTAATAAACCTAATTCTTGGCCATGAGTTGGGATTAAGACAATACACAACAGATAATTCTATAAAACATCTTTTTTTGTATTCTATTGAATTGTCTATAGAATTTCATTCTGCTAAAATTAATATTCATGCAAAAGATTTCTTAAATTATCTTAGCGTCACTCCAGTTATGTCTTTCGATTGTTTTCCAGTTACATTTAGAATAAATTTCTGTTATTTATTTAGAAAAGGTAATGATTCGTACTCAAGTAATTGCTTCGTGCTGTTTTTTTTATTTTTTCTTTCTTTTACATTCTATGGGTGATTAAAAGACAGATGTTTCGGCACAATGCTTTCCTCACTGTGTGTGACACAATCCTCTCACTCCACCCCTTTTATCCCAAAGTCAATCACAATGCGCAATTAGTTAGACCGCCACTCTCATTTCATTACCCATTATAAACCACACAATTACTATCTTTACACTTTAAACATCATTCCACAGAAAAAACAGTGTATCAACTATTATCATTTGTCAAGTGTACATTAATAACATAAAAATCCAACAGGTAACATTAAATTTTTTTTACATTTGACAATTACTCAAAGATTAAGAAACAAACAAATCTTACCGTCACCTCTACCCACATAACTAACCATGCAAGAAACATTTACCCTCACCTTCAAAGACAATTTCACAGGAAAATGGTATACCTATATCAACACAGTGACATTTCGATGCCAAAACATTACAGAATATACATTTGTTATATTGTATCGATCATCTCAGTGGCAACTCTGTTCGCCAACTGTCTCTTTTTCATTTCGATATATCATGATGATCAATCATACGAAAAAATACCTTTACCTTCAATAACATTATTTCACCAGAAAATAGCATAAACCATCATCATATTTACCAACAGTCTGTTTTTCATTACAATATATCATAATAAACCACACGAAAAATACCTTTACCTTCAAAAACATTTCACAATTATTATTTATTTAGAATAAAACTGTTATTTAGAATAATACTGTTATTAAGAATAGTACTGTTTATTGCGACTTCCTGATGCCTCCTATAAGTCGCTCGAGAGGCTTTTTTTTTTTTTTTTTTTATTGAAAATACAAAATCCAAATACAACAAAATGGGATTCAACTTTACAACTTGTGTGTCATATATGGAAGGCTCAACACAAAATAATATACAAAGATACAAATGTAATATACAAAAAACATTCAAGTTAAATAAATCCAAGAGTGAAAGGAAAACGCAAAATTTAAATAAAAGTCGCTCGAGAGGCAGTGTGGGTCCTTTTAATTTGTGACGCGCTGGTGGCTTTAGACAGACACACTGAGCCCACACTGAAAAAAGTGTTGCATGCAAAACTGTTGCAAACAATTTATTTGTGTTGAATTTAAACAATCAAATTAAATTGAATAATGTTCAACTTAATGTGTTTGTTTAAATTCAACACAATTAAATTGTTTACAAACACTTAACATAATAAAATTGAGTAAATCCAAGGAATCATCTTTGAATAATTTTTTTTTCTTGCAAGACGTTATAAGGAAAACTTTATGTAAACTTGAAACATGACAAACAATACAATGTGAGTTGAATACCTGTTTTGTATTGTGCCGATTATTGCGTTGGTGTGATGGTTGTTGCGTGTGCCGTTGCGATGCCGTTTTGCGCTGCTCTTTGCGGTCAACAAAAAATACGGCTACCCCACTTTCCTTCTCTCCTCCTAACACCTGTGTGATTGTGCACGCGCTTTATATGTTCTAGCAGGTGCCAGTTATGCCCACGTGACCAAAACATAAAACGTCACTGTGAAACCCAAACTAATCAGTATACAAATAAACATTATTATTAAATGAAAAGTAATATGGCTCCTATACTGTTCTTTATATAAATATAGTTTTTTTGGAGGGGATGCTGTGCCCCAGTAGAGCCTTATGTCTAGCAACACCCCTGCCTGTAATGCAGTTTGAGTGCTTCCATAAAGCATTGTTTTATAAAAGTATTACTTAAAATTGGGGCGAGGCAGTGGCGCAGTAGGTAGTGCTGTAGCCTCACAGCAAGAAGGTCACTGGGTTGCTGGTTCGAACCTCAGCTCAGTTTGCGTTTCTGTGTGTGGAGTTTGCATGTTCTCCCTGCCTTTGCGTGGGTTTCCTCCGGGTGCTCCCGTTTCCCCCACAGTCCAAAGACATGTGGTACCGGTGAATTGAGTAGGCTAAATTGTCCATAGTGTGTATATGTGTGTGGATGTTTCCCAGAGATGGGTTGCGGCTGGAAGAGCATCCACTGCGTAAAAAACTTGCTGGATAAGTTGGCAGTTCATTCCGCTGTGGAGACCCCGGATTAATAAAGAGACTAAGCCGACAAGAAAATGAATGATGAATGAATACTTAAAATTGTATGAATTCTTTAATAGTTCAGACGCATGAGTCAGAGCTAAAACATCTGAATTCTGTTAGCCATGACAAAACTCAATCCCCCAAGACATGTTTTTCCTAATTCTCCTCCGAAGATCCAATAAAAAGAATTTACAACTTTCTTTTGAGCAGAAACTTTTCTCCCTTCGCTGTTCTCCCTCTGTGTCAATTTCCACGCGCTTTCGTCTTCTCGTCCTTCTTCCCTTATTACATGGAGTCTTTCATCTCATCTGCTTTTCTCTTTCTGTTTTTTCTTCTTCTTCAGAATCCTGACATTGTGCTGGTCCACTACCTGAACGTGCCCGCCATAGAGGATTGTGGAAAGCCGTGTGGGCCCATCCTCTGCTCCATCAACACTGATAAGAAAGAATGGGCCAAATGGACCAAGGAGGAGCTCATCGGACAGCTCAAACCCATGTGTGAGTGTTCAACCACATTCACAGACTGTTAAATAATGTACAATTAGATTTTTCACTTCAAACATCAAGTTCACTTTTAAAAATAAAGATGTCGGGAAGAAGTAAGAAGAGTTGTTTTCACAGCGGAGTCATAGAAAGAACATTTTAAAGGAGTAGTTCATCTAAAAATGAAAGAAATTAAGTGTAATCTTAAAAATAAAGATGTCGGGAAGAGCTATGACGAGTTGTTTTCAAAGTGAAGCCATAGAAGTACATTTTAAAAGGGTAATTCACCCAGAAATTAAAACAAAATAAGTTCAATAAAGATGTTGTGAAGAAAACAGAATAGTTGTTTTCTCAGCGGAGTCATGGAAAGAACGTTTAAAGGGTTAGTTCACCTAAAAATGAAAGAAATCTCATGTAATCTTAAAAATAAAGATGTCAGGAAGAGCTAAAATAAGTTGTTTTTACAGCGGATTTGTAGAAAGAATGTTTTAAAGGGTTCGTTCACCTGAAAAGCAAAAAAATAAGTTCACTCTTAAAAATAAAGATGTCTGGAAGAAATCAGAAAAGTTGTTTTCACAGTCGAGCCATAGACAAACATTTTAAAGGGTTAGTTCACCCAAAAACTGAAAGAAAATTAGGTTCATGCTTAAAAGTAAAGATGTTGAGAAGAGCTAAGAAGAGTTGTTTTCACAGTGAAGCCATAAAAAGACATTTTAAAGGGATAGTTCACCCAAAAATTATAAAAATTAAGTTCACTCTTAAAAATAAAGATGTCAGGAAGAGCTCAGAAGAGTTGTTTTCACAGTCGAGCTGTAGAAAGAACATTTTAAAGGGATAGTTCACCCAAAAATTGTAGAAATTAGGTTCACTCTTAAATATAAAGATGTTGAGAAGAGCTCAGAAGAGTTGTTTTCACAGTCAAGCTGTAGAAAGAACATTTTAAAGGGATAGTTCACCCAAAAATTGTAGAAATTAGGTTCACTCTTAAATATAAAGATGTTGAGAAGAGCTAAGAAGAGTTGTTTTCACAGTGAAGCCATAAAAAGAACATTTTAAAGGGATAGTTCACTCAAAAACTGAAAGAAAATTAGGTTCACTCCTAAAAATAAAGATGTCTGGAAGAAAACAGAAGAGTTGTTTTCACAGTCGAGCCATAGAAAGAACATTTTAAAGGGAAAGTTCACCCAAAAATTATAGAAATTAGGTTCACTCTTAAAAATACAGATGTTAGGAAGAGCTCAGAAGAGTTGTTTTCACAGTCAAACTGCAGAAAGCGCATTTGTAAAGAGGTTAGTTCACCCAAAAATTATAGAAATTAAGTTCACTCTTAAAAATAAAGATGTTGAGAAGAGCTCAGAGGACCTAACAATTTAAACAAATTACCCAGCAGGCACAGGACGTCAACATGAAGTTGTACCCCAACGTTGTGGGGACGTTGCATTTTGTTTGGAAATGAAAATCGGGTTGACGTTGAAATCCAATAATAAAGTATTGAGTAAAGAGAGTAAGCTGGAGGAAAATAAATGAACACATATCAATTTCAATTTTAAATTTTGTGAGGAACCGAAACGTTTCTTCCACACTCTTAAAAGTAAAGTTTTTCATGGCATTGATGATTCCATGAAGAACTTTACTGACACCTTTTAATTCCACAAAAGGTTCTGAGTTGAAAAACAAGATATTTAAATTATGAAATGAAATTAAGAGAATAGTTCTTTGAAAAACATTTGGCTGAAATGCTCGTGAGGGAATCAGAATTTTTTTTCTTACTGTCATAAAAAACTAAAAATACTTTTTGGTTCTTCCCTGGCATTTTGAGTTTTAAGAGTGTAATATGTTAATATATATATATATATATATATATATATATATATATATATATATATATATATATATATATATATATATATATATATATATATAATTCATTTCTGCAAAGAAAATCACTTTCTGCTGATTTCTGCTGATTTTTTAAGCTGAATCAACACAATTCTTCAGATTTTTTGGAACTACTTAATTATTTTATGTTCAATCTACCTAAATTTGAGAAAACAATTTTTAGTTTTAGTTTGATCTATTTGTGTTGGGATGACATGAAGGAATTTTGCGACATCTAGCATTTCTTTTTTTTTTTTTCTTGCAGCAAACCCAAAAAAAAACTTTTTGTAGAACATTTGAATTATCTAAAGATTTTTTCCCCAATCAACAGTTTTCATAGATATCAATGCAGCTTGACAGCCATATTAAACAACCTTTATTTTCTTAAGATTGATTTTCAAGTTCATAAATATCTCGGCAGAAATTCTCGAAACATTTTTTGACACCTAAAGAGGACCTATTATGCTCGTTTTCACAAGATGTCAAATAAGTTCAATAGTATCTGGATGCAGCCTTTATGATGCAAGCTGAGATTGCATCACTCAGCGATGCAATGTCAGACACAATGCACTCAATAGAGTTAGTGATGTCACTGTGACGGGTAGGAGTAGGGGTGGGATTAGGTGAGCCCATTAAAAAGCATTGCATGCAGCTCAACTTGCACTGCAGGTCTGCATCCAGACCCCTCTCATTACGTCGCTGATGTCCCTAGTGTGTGTCTGTAAAGTTTCAGCTCAAAATAAGACACAAATAATATTTTA
>NC_141031.1:43127500-43147500 GCF_052040795.2 Danio rerio
ATTTGTATTGACTGAACTCGAGAAGTTTTTCTCTGAGTGTCTTTAATTGGATTGCATCAGACGACTGTGATGTTTATTCCTGGACTGAAAGATGAAGAACGATGCTGTCAGTAGATGAAGAGCGCACTGTAGCTCCACGCTGAGCTTTCTATCAACATTAGAAGAAGCAAACAGGACGGCTATAGTTCCTGTCATTCTGCACATATAGATCTGCGATGCTTTCATCTCATTAAAGCAGCACAGAGAGCCTTATTACTGGAACACAGCCTAGATGGAGAAGGAATGGGTTTGACTGGTTTGCTCTTATAAACAGACAGCAGTCATTATAATAGCTGATCGTCAGTGTTTTAGCTGCAGTACCTCAGAGTGTCCAGCAGGTGTCAGTGCGGCGCTGTTGTGCTTCTTCAGACCGTCAACATTGTTTTCGGTTTGTTGTTTGATTGAAACTAAAGTGTTGTTCTAGCATCCTGTATACACAGTTCATCCTTCGATTCAAAACAGGCCCGCTTTTACTAAAACTCATAAATAAAGCAGCTAAAGTTAATCGCAATCCTCAAAATTAACATGAAGACACAACCTCATGTTCACGACGAACTCTGAATGTCTGGGCTTTCCCTCAACAGTGTGTAGATATTCATTAGTGCTTAGGTCTAAACTATTATGACTAAACTAAAGGGTGTATTTTCTACCCTACAGAAAAATTCAGCTTAAACCAGCCTAGGCTGGTTGGCTGGTTTTAGCTGGTCGACCAGCCTGGTTTTAGAGGGGTTTGGGCCATTTCCAGGCTGATTTCCAGCCATTTCCAGGCTTGTCTTAGCTGGTCAGGCTGGGAGATGACCAGCTAAAACCAGCTTGACCGGATTAGCCAGGTGGGAGTCCAGGCAAAACCAGCTATGTCCAGCTTAAACCAGGCTGGTCAAGCTGGTTTTAGCTGGATTTAGCTGGTCATTTTCCAGCCTGACCAGCTAAGACCAGGCAACCAGCCTAATAAATACCAAATAAACTTACAAAATATATATTTTTTAATTTTGAGTGTAATGTTGAGAACTTTTTAAATAAAATGATTTTTAATATAATTTTTTTGATGGACAAAAAATATTTTATTGCTAATACTACAAATAAATGCCTTGTAGATTAATGGATAATAATCCAAATAAATCCAAATTGTTCAATAAATAAATAAACATACTGTCCTATGTATAATAAAAAAAATTAATTGAGCTAGGCACTGAGAAAATATGGCTACTATTTAAAGTAAACTGGATTTAAACTGGATTTTAAACATTTATACTCCTGGCACTTTTGGCAACACCGCACAGAAACCATAGGTCCGGCAATCATACTTTCAGTGCTCGTTTGTAGGAGAGGCTTGTGTTTTGTTGGTAAAAAAACAAATGGTTTGTCTAACCCCAATACCTTGTTTATTATTTGACCAAAACCATAAAGTGTTCTTTCCCCTATTATGGCCACTGGATGGCAGTATTTAGATAAAAATGAACTTGAGCATGCCTTTTCTAGAGAAATGACAGTCATCACTTAAAGCAGGGGGGTGCCCAAACTCGGTTCTGGATTCTGGAAGGCCGGTGTCCTATAGTTTAGACACGTGCTTTAACACACCTGCCTGGAAGTTTCTAGTATAACTATAAAAAGAGCTTAATTAGCTGATTCAGGTGTGTTCAAGTGGAGTTGGAACTAAAATATGCAGGACACCGGCCCTCCAGGACCGTGTTTGGGCAGCCTGACTTAAAACGTTTAGGAACTAATATGTTTCTTTAATGTATAAATATGGACTGTTTAGGTACAAATGTGAACCTTTTAAAGAAAGTTAATGAGTTAGTACAACTATGTAGAAAATTATTAGCCAATTTTACAATCAATGTTTAACAGAGGGGCGTCACAGGGGCGCAGTGGGTAGCAAGATCGCCTCACAGCAAGACGGTTGCTGGTTCAGGCCTCGGCTGGGTCAGTTAGCATTTCTGTGCGGAGTTTGTGTGTGAATGTATGTGTGTGAATGAGTGTGTAGGGGTGTTTCCCAGTAATGCGTTGCAGTTGGAAGGGCATCGGCTGCGTAAAACATATGCTGGATGAGTTGGCGGTTCATTCCACTGTGGCGACCCTAGATTAATAAAGGGACTAAGCTAAAGGAAAATTAATGAATGAATATTACTATCCTCCTTAAGAATTTATTTTTCCAGATACAGGCTACAAAACAAACCACAACTTAAGTGTCAATTTAAGCTGAATAGTATCTAGTCAAATAATATGTACTATCATCAAAGTAAAAACAAAATAAATGAGTCATTATAAAATAGTTATTAAAAACATGATGCTTTAAAATGTTTTGGAAACAAATCTGTTAGGAAATATATAAAGATAACTAAAATTACACAGCAGCTCTAATCATTTTGTGTTCGACTGTACATCGGTGATCATCAGAAGCATGTCTCAGACCAACAGATAGAAAGCCTCCAGAAAGCATGAGTTGATTGAGAAGGTGTATAGTCAGTATCGTAGGTCTCTCCCTGCAGTGTCAGTAGTGCAGTCTGGCTGGCGAGGTGCTGCTGGTCTGTCTGGCTGTCTGGCTGACGTCTCTGTCTCCTCTCTCCCGGCAGTTCATGGCATCAAGTGGACTTGCAGCAATGGGAATAGCAGCACTGGCTTCTCGGCAGAGCAGCTCGTGCAGCAAATTCTGGACAGCCACCAGACCAAACCACCTCCGCGGACACACAACTGCCTCTGCACGGGCAACCTGGGTAAGGGAACAGGCCCCAAATCACAAACCTCAATCACTTCTGATACATAGATTGATTTATCTCCTGAGAAAGAAGACACTAGTTAAGTCAAGCTGAGCTTCATTATCATTTCGGACAGACAGTGGAATGAAATGTGGTGTCTCGAAGGACCACAGTGCTACATACAGCCATACAGCCCTCCTGAATTATTAGCCCCCCTGTTTATTTTTCTGTTAAGCGGAGAGAAGATTTCATCAACACATTTCTTATCATAATAGTTTTAATAACTCATTTCTAATAACTGATTTATTTTATCTTTGTCATGATGACAGTACATAATATTTGACTAGATATTTTTCAAGATACTAGTCTTCAGTGACATTTAAAGGCCTAATTAGGGTAATTAGGCATGTTTTGTATAGCGATAGTTTATTATGTAGACCAGGGGTCACCAAACTTGTTCCTGGAGGGAGGGTGTGCTGCAGATTTTAGCTCCAACCCTAATCAAACACACCTGAACAAGCTAGTCAAGCTCTTACTAGGTATACTTGAAACATCCAGGCAGGTGTGTTGAGGCAAGTTGGAGCTAAACCCTGCAGGGACACCGGCCCTCTAGGACCGAGATTGGTGACTCCTGATGTAGACAATCGAAAACAAAATATTGCTTAAGGGGGCTAATAATTTTGACCTTAAAATGTTTAAATTAATTAAAAAATCTAGCCAATTAATACTAAATAAAACTTAAAATTACAGGAAATACTTTCCTTGCTCTGCTAAACATCATTTGGAAAATATTTGACAAAGAAAACAAAATCCGCTGAACACATGGACGAAAGAGCTATTGTCAACCTTACAACCTTACACTGTAAAAAATGGCCGTAATTTCAACGGTAAAATACTGTAAAAATGCTACAGCAAAAATCTGTAACCTTAATATATACAGCGAATAGCCGTAAGTTGACTTTCCCGTAATTCCCTGCGTGGCACGTCACTTTTTATACTCTTTATTGACATGACTATGGATCTTTTTAGTTGTTTCCTCATCAGTTATGTACAATAGGGATTTATGTTACATCTAATATTGATACACAGCAAAATCTTCAGAGTAAAATTTACTCAGTTCAGAGAACATTTGGTCCCTCTCTAAATTGAGCAAAATTTACTCAGCAGCAGAGTTAAAGATAATGAGACAATGAGGGGGTTAAATAAGTTCAGGGGCGGACTGGCCATCTGGCAATTCTGGCAAATGCCAGAAGGGCCGGACCAATTTTTAAATGTGGGCCGGTCAGTTTTTTTTTAGTATGTATTGTTTTTAAGTGCACACAGCTTTTATCTCTTGCTAGTTGTGATATTATGATGATGATAATAAAAATAATAATAATAAATGTTAAGCATTTGGCCCAATCGGCAACTGCCGCCTGGTTTCAAGATGGGCCGACCCAATCCAAGGTTACCCAGACATAATCAAAATCTGGCAAGAATGTCATATTATTTCATCATCTTTACACCGAAATAAATAGTGAATGTGCGTGTCCGTGGGTGGGGCTGTGTCGTTGTGGTAATGTGGGTTGGTGTGGCAACAGTGCCAGGGCTAAAATTTTGTCCCAGTCCGCCCCTGAATAAGTTGATTGAGCACTGATGATAAACACCTGCTGTTAATAAGCAGAAACAGAGAAGAAAAACACAAAATTACAACTGACTTCAGTCACAGCCGTAGATTAAATAAACTGAAATAAAACACATTAAATCTTTCAAAATCTCAGCAGAGCATCATTAAGCAACTCCACACACAGCAGCTTAACTTATTAACCTGTTTGGCCTTATTTCAGCCACACTCTACAAAATTACATATAGTGATATTAAGAAATAAGTAAATAACTTTTTACAACAGCAACAAAAAAAACACCACTTTTTGTGTTTTAAGCTGTCACCATTGAGGAGAACAGTAGCTGCTTTACTTGGACTCTGACTCGATTTCTTTTTTTGTAATTGAACTTTTTTATTTATTTTGAATTTTTACACCCACACAACATAAAATTTACAATACAAAATCAACATTCGAGAAATAATGTAAACAAATTATAATAAAAATAATAACAAAACAAAAAATATAACAAATATAAAATAGTACAAAACCATATAACAGACAGTCAAATTGACAACTTTTCAAGTTTCTTTTTATGTGATCTCCAAATATTGCAAAAAGCTACCCCATTTCTGATTAAAGGTATGGGTGGAATCCTGAAGTCTTGCCAACATACGTTCATATGATGCAGTAGAAGTCATTAGTTCAATCCAATCTTTAAATGAGGGAGTATCTGAGTTCTTCCAATTTCGCAGCACCAGTCTCACAGCAATAATACATCCTGCGACGACTAGTCCAGCCTGTGTTTTAGATATTCCGTTCTGTAAAATCGATGTATCACCAAGAAGACAGACTCTTGGAGAATAAGGTAAAGGTTGTCCCAGCCATTTCTCAAGGTTTTGAATAACTCTTGTCCAGAATGGAGCCACCAAATGACAGCTCCACGTTAAATGTAAAAAAGTGCCCACAGACTGACCACATTTCCAACAGTGGTTATTTTCCATTAATCCTATCCTATACAGTCTTACTGGTGTCCAGTAATATCGATTAATTATCTTGTAATGTATGAGTTTACTCCTAACATCTCTCACAGTAGCACCTATACCAGAAACTACTGCCTCCCATTCACCCTCTTCAAATTCCACCTCCAGGTCTTTCTCCCAGATAATTCTTAAATGATCCCTTTTTCCATACATGTTGTTTGCAGCAATCTTATAAACAAAAGATGTGGTTTGCATCGACTTTGGCATATTTAGAAACCCTAATAAAACAGTTTCTTCTGCTCCTGGCTTAAATCCCACAGTTTTTATACTACTATGCAGCTGTATATATTTCCAGAAATCCCCTTTATCTCTGACTCGATTTCTAATGTTAAATTCTCTGTTTGCCAAATTGTGTTCTGGATAATTGATTCTGTGGTGGTTTTGTTACTGGTCAAATGAGTAAAACCTTATCATATTTGCTCACTTTATACTTGTCATAGCAAGTGAAGCCAAATCACCATTATAAGTCAAGTCGAAGAGCCCAAGTAAATCCGCCACTTTTCTCCATAATGGTGACATCGGGGAAAAAAATTATTATTTTTTTTTTGTAAAATGTAAATAACTAAAACAGTTCATTCTCAATAAATGTCATATGGACTTTTGTGAACATCTGTCAGAAATAAAGTCAATCTTCTCTGTTTGTGCTTATTAACAGCAGGTGTTCATCATCAGTGCTCAATCATCACTTAATTAACCCCATCATTGTCTCATTAACATTAACTCTGCTGCGGAGTACCTTTTACTCAATTTAGAGAGGGACCAAATATTCTCTGAACTGAGTAAATTTTACTCTGAAGATTTTGCTGTGTAAACAATGTTTATTTCATGACTTTCATTTATGTGTGTTACCGTACTGGTGTTTGGTAGCTGTGTGAATGACACTGAGCACCTTCTTTACACTAACACTCTTTTCTGCTTGTGGGAAAAGTTGATTGTGTTGAGCAACGGTTTATTATGTACCTTTCTCACCATCACCTGTATATGGCTGTGTTAACATCTGTGTAACAAAAGATGTGTAGATGTTCGTAATTCAAAATGCAGACATATTACATCTGTAAATTAATGAAATACGGTAGTTTACTGTAAAAATGACAAATTACTTTTAAGATGTTTACCGTATTTTTAACAGTAAAATACTGGCAACCACAGCTGTCGTTTTTTTACTGTAAATTTTACGGTTTTATTTTTTTTACAGTGTAGCGGTAATCTAACTGCTAACTATACACAAGTAATTAACTACAACAAGTACAAGAGAGACCAATATTGTGCAAAAGAGGTATTTGAGGTTGAGGAAAACAAGTAACATCAAACACAGGTGAACACAGATATCTCTGAAACTGTATATGTCATTAATTAAAGGTTTTTGACTTTCTTCAATAACTTTTTTTTGTGATCAATCAAAAATGTTTGTGACCATTTGAGGGAGGGTAAATAATGAGTGAGCTGTCATTTTTGGATGAACTTTCCCTTCAAGTCAAAAAATTGATATATATATATATATATATATATATATATATATATATATATATATATATATATATATATTTTTTTTTTTTTTATATATATATATATATATATGTGTTTTTTTCAACCTTTTTAGCAGCAGTTTTTGAGTCTAATAAGAGGAAAACATTCAAATTACACTTGATTTTTCTTGATTTTTGTATTTATAGATGTACATTACAATTGACAATTTTTTGAAAGCAGTTTTAATTTTTTTAAGCCATTTTAAGGTCAATATTATCAGCCCCATTAGGCTATATTTTATTTCCGATAGTCTACAGAACAAATCATCGTTATACAATAACTCGCCTAATTACCCTAACCTGCCTAGTTAACCTAATTAACCTAGTTAAGCCTTTAAATGTAACTTTAAGCTGTATAGAAGTGTCTTGAAAAATATCTAGTCAAATATTATTTACTGTCATCATGGCAAAGATAAAATAAATCAGTTATTAGAGATGAGTTATTAAAACTATTATGTTTAGAAATGTGTTGAAAAATCTTCTCTCCGTTACACAGAAATTGGGGACAAAAATAAACAGGAGGGCTTATAATTCAGGGGGTTATTAATTCTGACTTCAGCTGTATATATATTAGGCTGCATGATGTGGAAAAATCTGACATTGCGATGCTTTGTTTTTTTCCCGATATATTGCGATATGAAAACAATTTCACCAGATGACTTAAATAGCTCCATTTGGCAAGAATTCAGGTACAGAAACTGAATAATGAAATGTAAAAAAACACTACATAGCATCTTCATTGTATAAATAATTTAATTAAATATATATTTTTTATTAAAGTTTCAAATGGCACAATTCCTTGTGTCTGAATGCTTTAAACTGTCTTGATAAGCATATACAGTCACAGGCCTTAAAACATGACAATGATAAACATTAACTCCATTATATATATATATATATATATATATATATATATATATATATATATATATATATATATATATATATATATATATATATATATATATACAGTTGAAGTCAGAATTATTAGCCCCGTTTTAATTTTTATTTATTTATTTTTTATATTTCCCAAATGATTTTTAACAGAGCAAGGAAATTTTCACAGTATGTCTGATAATATTTTTTCTTCTGGAGAAAGTCTTATTTGTTTTATTTCGGCTAGAAAAAAACATTTTTGGGACAAAATTATTAGCCCCTTTAAGCAAATTTTTTACCCAATAATGTACACAACAAGCCATCAATATACAACAACTTGCCTAATTACCCTAACCTGCCTGGTTAACCTAATTAACCTAGTTGAGCCTTTAAATGTCACTTTAAGCTGTATAGAAGTGTCTTGAAAAATATCTAGTCAAATATTATTTACTGTCATCATGGCAAAGATAAAATAAATCAGTTTTAGAAATAGGTTTTTAAAACTATTATGCTAAGAAATGTGCTGAAACAATCTTCCCTCCATTAAACAGAAATAGGAAAAAAAAAATAAACAGGGGCGCTAATAATTTAGGGGGGCTAATAATTCTGACTTCAACTGTATATACATATATATATATTTATATATATATATATATATATATATATATATATATATATATATATATATATATATATATATATATATATATATATATATATATATGTATGTATGTATGTATGTATATATATATATGTATGTATGTATGTATGTATGTATATATATATATATATATATATATATATATATATATATATATATATATATATATATATATATATATATATATATATATATATATATATATATATGTATGTGTATATATATATATATATATATATATATATATATATATATATATATATATATATATATATATATATATATATATAAAGAGAGCCCCAAAACTCCCCTCTGACTCTGACATATTCTAAAGTAACAAGATGCTTGAACTTATTTGATGTTCAGATTTGTGTGCTTAAAATGTATGCAAATTTCCACTTATTTTATTAAATCCATTAAGTTTAAGTGAAAACTGCTGTTTATTTAGACAGCTTGTAATTTTAGAAAGCAAGTGATTTTAATGTTTAATACACTGTTAAACCCAGCAGTCAACTTTATCAAATGAAATGAGTGTAGTTACCTCAAAATTGACTGAAAGTGAATTCTACTCATTCGAAAAGAGTTTTGAACTAAGCGTTGAAGGTAATGAGTTAATTAAATACCGCATTACTTCAACTTAAATGGAGCAAGTTCACAGTACTCATATAGATTAGTTTTTAACTCAAGTGGTGTGTAGCAATTGGTTTCCTCAAACTGTTTGAGTTGCCTTAACTTATTTGGTTTTAAAGTACTCAGCGGGTTTGAGTTCTCTTCATTTTTTGGGTTTTAGTGTGCTCAAATTGCTTGGTTTACATAAATGGATTAAGTTCACAGCACGCAATAGGATTAGTTTTTGAACTGAAATGGTGTTGCAATCGGTTTCCTCAAATGGTTTGAGTTACCTTAACTTTTTGGGTTTTACAGTGTTCTTACCATATATACATTTCAGCATATACATCTGTTTTTTTTATTTGCACTCTTGGCATGCTAGATTTCCTAAAGCCATACTGACAGTCAGTTCATAATTCCAGGTGCAGTATATACTATGGCCACTGGATGGCAGTATTTAGATAAAAATGAACTTGAGCGTCACAAATGACTGTGATTCATTCATTCATTCATTCATTCATTTTCTTTCTGGCTTACTCCCTTTATTAATCGGGGTCGCCGAAGTGAAATGAACTGCCAACTTATCCAGCATTTGTTTTTTTGCAGCGGATGCCATCCCAGCTGCAATCCATCACCGGAAAACATCCATACACACTCATTCACACACAAACACTACGGTCAATTTTAGCATACCCAATTCACCTATGGCAGAAATGCCAACTGACCCAGCCCGGGGCTCGAACCAGAGACCTTCTTGCTGTGAGGCGATTGTACTACCCACTGCGCCACCACATTGCCATGACTGTCATGATTTAATAATATTTATGTCATCAAACATTAAAAAAAGACAAGATTTCTTATTTTAAATATTGTAATTTTGAGCTGTTGATTTGTTATTTGTTATGATTTGAAAATCATGGTTAAAAACAAGCTATAAATTATAAATCAAGAGAAAATGAGATTCTGTCAGGTCTACTTTAAAAGAGATATTATACTTTATATTTAATTCTAATTTACTTTATTTTGTATTACTTGTTCTTATCTGTATTATTTTTCCTGTCATTTATATATGCTGATTTCTATTTTATGTGATTTATTTATGCATATATGACAGCATGCTATTGTAGTAGTGAAACATTTATTTCTATTTATTATGTTTGTTTGTTTATCTTTTATTATAAGCAACTCCATGTACAATAAACATGAGCGTTTGAAACTGATAAACAGAGAAAATGTATAAAAAATCTTCTCATGTGCATTAAAAATTTAACAAATACATGCATTATTTATTTTAGGTGTCAATCTGTTTTGATAGCATTAGTATTAAAACATTAAAGCATCTGTCTGTCCTCTGTAGGTGCTGGAAGCAGCCTGCATCACAAATGCAACAGTGCCAAACACCGTATCATCTCCCCAAAAGTGGACCCACGTGCTGGAGGCGCCTACAGCAGCACCCACTCCGAAGTCCAAAACAACGATGTGTCAGAAGGAAAGACGGAGCACAGCCACAGCGGCGGAAAGAACGGCCGAGCAGGAGGAGATGGAGCCGCTGGAGCAGGAGGCAGAGAGAAAAGAAACGGCAAAGTGCACAAACCAGCCCTACTCCACCAGAACAGCATGGAGGTGTCCTCGACCAATCAGGTGGAAGTGCCGGACACCACCCAGAGCTCACCCGTCTCCATCAGCAGCGGTTTAAACTCTGACCCGGATATGGCAGACAGTCCTGTGGTGACCGGAATGGGCCATGTAGCTTCAGTAATGAGTAGTCTATCTCAATCCGCAACTGTATTCATGTCCGAGGTCTCTGGAGATCCTGTCTATAGCATGTCGCCCACTGTAGACCCCAACGCTCACCTATTGGGTCCCGACCCAGCCTCCAGCAGCCTGGTGTTAGCAGTGACAGCCGAAAGCCACAAGTTTGCCTTTGCTAATGCGGTAGGGTTAGCGGATCCAGCGTCCGCTGATGGACTGGGTATGTTGACAACAGCCGGTGTGTCTGAAGAACTGGTGCTGTCTAGTAACCTGGAAACTGGAAGTATTAAGTTACCCGAAACCAATATGAACTTTGACCCCGACTGCTTTCTCAATAACCCCAAACAAGGTCAAACCTACGGAGGAAACGGGATGAAGACGGAGGAGAGCAACGGGAGCAGCTGCAGTAACGGGATGCGGTGTTCTCCACCACTCGGAGATAACGGTTACAGCTTCAACGCAGCCCTGGTCAAAAACATCAAGACGGAGGACACGTCATTCGAACAGCAGCTGGCTAAAGAGAGCGGCTATCAGGTTGGAGATGCAATCGGTGCAATCTCCGCTTCCTCGAGCACCAATTCCGGTCAAAACTCGCTAGCTTTGACTCCCACCGGATCTCTGCTGCCGTCTGGAGGTGGACTCAGTCCCAGCACCACACTGGAGCAGATGGATTTCAGTGCAATTGACGCCAAGCAAGACTATCCAGCTAGTGTTATAGCAGCAGCGAGCTACAGCCAAACCCATCTGGCCCACCAGAGTCACTCCCCCAGTTTCTTCCTGCAAGGTTCTCCTCAATCCCAGAACCACCAGACCAACTCCGGCTCCACCCAGAACTCTCACGACTCCAATGCCTACATGGGATTGTCAGTAGTCAAAACGGACTCATCGGGAACCAACGGGGATTTCCACCACCATCACCATACCCACCCAAACCAGCACACTGCCTCCAACTGCAACGGTGGATCTCCAACTGAACGCAACAACGGACAGGCAGGTTCACTTCAGATTCTGCAGTACCAAAACCGCTTTGCGAGTACAGGTCAGGAGCATGAGGAGATGAGCGGTTTGGAGCAGTCGACGGGAGCAGAACAAGAAGGAGGAGGCATTCAGGAGAAAGATTCGGATGGTAGGATGAAGCAAGGCGATCACTTGCAGACTGGTGAAGCTGAGGGTGTAGGAGGCGCTGAGCACTACCTCCAGCAGCCGACGGAGACTGGGGGCGTAGGATCTGGAGGAACGAGCGCAAGGGAAACTGGAAACCTGTGCAATGACACCGATAATAACACCTCTAATAGTTCCCATCAACAGCTCCTGCAGGGAGCCGGGTTGGTACCTGGACTTTTTAGCACTGTAGGCGCACATCAAACCCTGACCAGCAGTGGCACCAACGGAGGAGGCTCTATGGAGATCAACTTAGACCATTTTGATGTTTCATTCGGGAATCAGTTCTCAGACCTCATCAATGACTTCATTTCAGTGGAGGGGGGAAGTGGTACAGGGGTAGTCCCAGGTAGCAATGCTCTCTACAGCCATCAGCTGATCACCCATTCGGGAACAGAGGGGCAGGTCTCCTCTGGTACTGCAGCTCAGCAGGGTGGAGATGAAGGAGCTAATGGGGCGAGAGGGTATAATTCGGCAGAGCTTTGCCTACAGCCCTGCTGCAGCCCGCAGTCCTCACAGTCCGGGGCGGTGGCGGCCGAGGCGGGACAGCTGGCATACATGCAGGTTGCTGAGGCAGTGTCGGCTGCTGTGGCTCATGGGAACATGGGAATGTTACAGGCCACCGGGAGGCTATTTGTGGTGACGGACTATTCTCCAGAGTGGTCTTATCCTGAGGTGAGTTTGTGATTGACAATGCTGAAGAGTTTGAAAACAGAATAATACATGCGATGTGTGGTGGAATAACCACTAGAGGGCAGCAGAGGTGCAAGCAAATGTGTAGGGGAGGAAAGAATCACTGGATATTTATCTCTGGATGACAGAAACTCAAAAACTATTAGGATATTAGTTAAAGATCATGCTCCATTGAGACTTTTTGTAAATGTATTTAAAATTAATTTTTGATCAATAATGCGCATTGCTATGCACTTTATTTAGACAAGTTTAAAGAAAATTTTCTCAAAATTGTCTCGAAATGTTAAGATTAAGTAAAGATTAAATCTCTGAGTAGGAAAATATTTCTTTTTGCAGTGCAATTGAATCTCGGCTAAATATTGTCCTAAGCCATAGATATATACATTAGATGTCGCCTGGCCTATTGTTGTCTATTGGACGGAATGCGTCAATAGCGCCGCCATCTTGCTACAGGGTAGCGCTCCTTTGAAATGAATGCAGGACCAAGGTACAGTGGAGGATTGTGGCCATCCAAAGCCAGAGATATACACATATACACATATATCTATGATCGGGAGTTTTCCTGGATGTTAGTATGTAATTTTTTTTTTTTCTAATTACGAAAATTATAATTTTACATCACTTTTCTACATTGATGGATCAGTGACCGCACGGGCATTCCTGACAAAAAGCTTGTGTTTGTGTGTACAGAAATGTACTATCCACCCTCCCTGTTAAATTTAATCTAATCCGTGTCCTGAAACACAGCTCCTCTCCTGCTTTCACTTCTCATACTGACGGAGGGAGCGATTCGTTTGTGAATGAATCCCCCCGAACGACTCTTTTACTAGCCGACAATAATACAAGTTTCTGGCAGCGCAGCATCTCGTTGTCATATTTCTTTTGCATTGTTTGCTGATTTTATTAAACAAAACTAGCATAAGCAGAGTGTTTAGTGCGAGTTGGAGCTGCTTTGCCTTATGGTGAATGCAGTAAAGGACTGTATTATCATCAATAACGTTACCTGTTTAGCACAAAAGTTCAGAACATACAAAAACCTAATATTACCTATGAAATGTTCTGCCTTTGTGCTTTGTTTTCTTTGTTTGCTCGTTACTACACGCGTAGACAGCGCTAAAGTCCAGCATCTTCACATAATAACATTGTCTTGACTAGTGCGGTTGAATGACATTTGTCCTGGGAGCACTGTACCAATGTGGCGGCGCTATTGATGCATGCTCAGGGTCCCTATATCTAGTGTATATATCTATGGTCCTAAGCTAACAAACCATACATCAGTAGATAGCTTATTTATTCAGCTTTCAGCAGGTTTATACATCTCAATTTTCATTTATGACTGATTTTGTGCTCCAGAGTCACATTTTTACAGTTTGTGAATAGAATCAGAGACATCATTTTCAGACTTTTAAGTAATAACCATTACAAATTATTAACACTCTCTTATTACTAATTAATATCTCTACTAATAATACATACGTGTTTATGATTAGTGCTTCCTTTAAATACCCAATACACAAACAGCCAGTTCGCGTTTGCACTGAAATGAGGTATGAGGAGCTTGTGAAGCATGGTTCTGTATGTAATTCTGAATTCACTCAGTTCATGTGGAAATCAGCCACAAGCCACAATGCAGAAATAAATGTTAGTCTTGTGAGGACTGAATGTAAAGCTCAAGGTCTTCTCTACAACAAGTGACGTATTTATTTGTCCCAGAAGCCCCTTGGCCACATGAGACACATGCTCAGCCTGTCATTAACATGCCCATTGGCAAGGAAGCAGTCGGACAAATATAGACAGAGGGGTAACAGACCTCACCACAACAACTATTCAGCTCTCACAAACCCTGCTTAGTTTTTCGGTGACATTTTCCTTGTTAAAAAAAATGTGTTTAAAAAGTCAGTGTTTCTTTGAGTTTACTGACAGTAAGAGTAAATGCAAATGCAGATAAAACAACAGATTTTGCAAGGAAATTTGTTTTTTTTTTTGGTATAAAAATACTTATTTTTTTGTCTCAAAACTTATAAAATGATGTACTTCAGTTCTTGTGTCTTCCTGTGAAAATGCACAAAAATCTTGTAAGATGTTTTCTTTTTTGATCTTAAGGAACCCTGGACGTGCAAAGTGCTGGAAAGACTGAAAAAAAATAATACTGTAAAATATGACACCAAAAAAATTCGGTTAATTTACTCCTTCAACATTATTTACAGCATTTGCTGAGGCTGTGGATTTTAAATAATAATTAAAGCTGATGATAGGGATAACAGAGAACAGCAAACAACATTAATTTAAGCCGATATATATAAATAACCTGAGAAAATCACAGATTTATGGCAAACTTACTCCTGTCAGCAGGTGGTGCTATAACTGTGACTTAAGATTGGCATGTAAATGCCTTGAGAAGAGGAATCTTTCAGGATTCTTTCTATGTGAATTTTCAGGCATATCGGACATTGTTTGGCTGAGTTATAATAACTTCCTGTTTTGTGGCAAATCGTCAAAGTTTGCGAGGCCGTCATGGACACGCCCTTCGACGAAAACTCTAGATCTTCACAATTAAACATCGCCAAGGCCTTTAGATGATAAAACCTAAGTTTGGTGTTGATCCGATAAAATCCCCAGGAAAAGTTAGTTAAAATACAACGCCTGGAAATGGCAAAAACGCCACTTTTTCCCACAGAAAGTTTAAAATATCTGACTTCCTGTTGGGTTTGAGATTCCGCTCCAAGAGACTTTTTTGTATATTTTGGCTTGTTTGAGGTGTGCGCCAATTTTTGTATGTGTGATTCGTAGCTCGGGGGCCAGTCCGTCAAAAGTGCATAGGTGGCGCTGTTTAGTCATTTTGCCACGCCTACTTCTGAAACCCATAACAAACGTAAATTTTCGCCACTTCTGGGGCGTGTGCAAACTTTTGTGAGTTTTCGGGCATGTTTAGCCCCTCAAAATCGCGATTCATTCTGGAGAAGAAGAAGAAGAAGAAGAAGAAGAAGAAGAAGAAGTAGAAGAAGAAGAAGAAGAAGAAGAAGAAGAAGAAGAAGAAGAAGAAGAAGAAACGGAGCAATTCCAATAGGGCCTTGCACTGTAGGTGCTCGGTCCCTAATAATAATGTAAATAGTGTAGTTTTTTTGTTTTGTTTTGTTTTTTTCTACTTTCAAAGTTGCATCTTATAAATCATCGAGAACCAAAGTTTTAGCTGGAAAAAAAAGTCTGAGAACACTTTAGTTTAGATCACAGTTCATGCTATTAACTACTGGCTTATTATCTGCCTGTTATTAAGACAAGTACTGCTCATTAGTTATAAAGTATGATCTTATTCTGCATCACTAATCCTATCCAAAACCTAAACCCAACCTGCATCTTTTGACCTATAAACAGCTAATTAGTGGTTTATTAAGCTAGTAGCGTTAATAATTGGTTTGTTGATCACGTGAAGTGTTACCAAAAGGTTTAATGTTGTACTGAGAGTCACATTTTGGACACTGAAATGCCAATTTCACACTGAAATGCCAAATGATCCAGCCGGGACTCGAACCAGCGACCTTCTTGCTGTGAGGCGACAGTGCTAACCATAGAGCCACCGTGCCACCTTAATATTAACATATAATATTGTAAAATCTGCCAGTTTACATATACCTTAATTTGGTATAAACAAGCAGATTCAGGGGTTATATTGACTTTGCAATCTACCACAGGTTAAATAAAAGGAAGCTATGCTATTATTTTCTTAGTAACACTGTCATGTGTGTCTCAGGGTGGAGTGAAGGTGCTGATCACTGGTCCATGGCAGGAGGCCAGCAGTGAATATACCTGCCTGTTTGACCAGATAACAGTTCCAGCCTCCCTCATCCAGCCCGGGGTGCTACGCTGTTACTGCCCAGGTATTACATCACACTTTTACATGCACAAACAAACACCAAAATAGTCCTTTTGCGTGAAAAGAGCTACACGAATGCTTTTATATATTCCATATCATCTTAAAAACAATGAGAAGCTGGAGAGGGCAAATTCTTCAGCAGGATAGCGCTCATACTTCAGCCTCCACATCAAAGTTCCTTAAAGTAAAGAAAGTCAAGGTGCTACAGGATTGGCCAGCCCAGTGACCAGACATGAATATTATTGAGCATGTCTGGGGTAAGATGAAGAAGGAGGCATTGAAGATGATTCTAAAGAGTCTTGATGAACTCTGGGAGTCCTGCTGAACGCTTTCTTTGTCGACTTTATTAATCACTGATTTGAGTCATTGCAGAGATGTATGGATGCAGTCCTCCAAGCTCATGATGGAGTCAGACACAATATTCATTCTGTCTCCACTGCAGCAGGACTTTATATTCCATACTGGACACTATTTCTGTTCATTGACGAGACTTTAGTCTAAGCAAAGTCAGACCTTACTGTCCTAATTAAATCATTAAAAATCAAGACATGATCATATTTTATTTTGGTAAATTAAGTGTAATCTAGAGGCCTTTGCCTTTCATATAAGCCACTTCTGATACCAAACGATGAACTAGAAGTCAAGTTATTATTTGTTGTTCCTAAAACTTGGATAAGCAACAAGACCTTTGTCTGGTTGTGTAAATGTTTGTTTTAGTTGAAAAAATGTTTAAACAATATACAAATAAGTCCAATAAGACTCATACATATATAATAAACGAAACAAAATGCCATTTATCTTACTTCCATTGTGGTCCTCGAAAACATACACTGTTAACGATTTTTGTATTTAACTGGAATATGAACTGAATTTTACTGTAGAAAGGACACAGTGGACCCTGTCATACACCTGGCGCAAGGCGCAACACAATTGTTGTTTGTTAGTTTCAGCTTGGCGCAAGAGTTGTTTTAACGTTTTGCACCACACTGTTTAAATAGCAAATGCATTTGCGCTCATATGTGCACCCATAGGCGTTCTGGTCTAAAAAAGGAGGCATGTTGAGGCTCATTGCTGGCGCATTGCTATTTTGAGAAACTATAATAGACTGTTCAATAGATCAGATCAAAGCTGGTCTAAAGTCCAGCGCAGAGCACGTTAGTTGTGCGCCTCGCTTACACTCTGCCTAATATACACAGGACGAACAGCAATACGCAAATATATTTACAAATGAAAAAGAATTAAAATATTACAAAAATTACTATTTTCTAGCCTACATAAATATAAAAACCATACTTTCATGCCTTCTTCATCTCTGAGGCTTTTTCAGTTTATTCAGAACAATTTGCTTTTGTATAATGTTATTATTATTAGCAGTGTTATTTATTATCTGCATATTTATATGTGTTTTATTAAAAACAAGCTTAGATTTGTCCACCTATCAGGTTTCAGACCATATGGGGCAGCATGTGTTTTAGGATATAACTCAGGTTTTTGAGCACACTTTGTTATTATTGTTCATTTATTTGTTTGCTGGAAATTAGAACTGACTTTAGAAATAGTTTTGAAACAAATCTTTGTGCTTAACAAATGATACCAATTATTTATAGACTAATGGATTGCTGTGCGCACAACACGTTTCTCTATCCATGAAAGTGAAAGCAAAGAACGAGGAGGCTTATCTCTCATTCTCACGCCACAGATGCTCTGTTTTTAACTGTTTTCTCTCTAGTGAAGTGTTCAGTTTTTCCACTTACAAAGTCCGCCATGTAAAATCAAATGCGCTATGGCGCGACACAACTGACTCTTAAAGGGAATGGGAGATGAGACTCTGATTGGTTTATGCTCAAAACACACCTATAACTCATTAAGAGAATAAGCTCAACCCGGATAACCCGCGAAGCAGATATTTCCATCCTTAAAATAGCAAAAGTGGATTCAGACATGCCCTTAATGCGTTTGCTTCCTGCGCTTTGGACTTTGCACATGGATCATCAAAGTAGAGCCCAGTATGTTACTGCAATGGCTCTCAAAGTGGGGGTCGGGACAATAAAGGGGGGTCGCCTGGTGATTTCCAAAAATCTAATTATTTTTATTAAACCATAAGAATTACCATATTTCATCCATAACCTACTAAAGAAAAAAAAAATAGTTGTTTATACCATATAAAGTTACCATAGTAGCTTATAGTTTCTACTTCTATTGGATTGCAACGTATTAAAGACACAGCAATAGTGTTAGATGCAGCAGATTTCATAACACCTGGTTAAACTTTGTGGCCCATTTACAGCTCTCATAGATTAAAAACATTAAAAGAAGAATAGACTTGGGTCCATTGGTGTGTGTGCTCCATTGCATGCAAGGTTTCTGTATTTATAACCACCTCAGAGTATATTGGGGGTCGCGACTCATTGGCATTGACATTTTCGGGGAAAAGTTTTGCCTGAAAAGTTTGGGAACCGCTGTGTTACTGTATTGTGAAAATAGTTGCATTGTGAAAATTACTGTATATTTTATAGTACAAAATACTGTAAATACATTTAGAGTAAGGTAAATGGCGCTGAAAATGTAAAAACTGTTTGTTTTTTTGCTTTAATCGATTTACAGTAAGTTACTTGCAAACTGCTGCGAGTAAGTCACTGTATATTTTATAGGAAATTATTAACAGCATATATCAAAAGGCATCTGCTGGCTTTAGAATAAAAAGCTTAACCTACAAATAAACAGATTTTCATCATTCATTAGTGTGGATGCAAATATATTTATTGTTATACCTGTAGATATCATGCTTGGTGTGAATAGAACTGTCTTCTCCAAATTGAAAAATCCTTCTTGTGTTAGTCTCTATACTAGGCCTGCATAATATTGGAAACATTTAACAATGTGATGTTTTTTTTGGGGTTTTTTTTTTGCGATATACAGTATATTGCAATATAAATATAATTTCACCATATGACTCAATATCTATTTAGAAGGAATTGATAATGTTAGATCGAACGGGATGATTCTACAGTAGGAGTGCATCTCCATAAAATCTAATAAACAATCTATAAACGTTTTAGGGTCCTCCTACACATTTTCATTGTTGTCTTTGCTATTTGAAGTGCGATTGTGTATTTGCATGTATTGTGAGTATTTTCATGCACAACCATCTATAAATACAATCAAGAGAAAGATCAAATTGAAGTAAAGTGTATTATAGTTTCCCACAGTCTTCAAGTACAGCAACTGAATTATAAAAATAAAAGTAATTCAATAAAATTAATCGCTGTTAAGGTCACAAACGGTACCTGAATGTTTTTCAAAATTATTATACACTCACAGGCATCAAAAACACATGCAAATGTTAAATCATAACACAAACTCACCATTGCATATACTTGCGATGTGACTATTGTGAATGATCACATTGAAATGATGTATTATGCAGCCCTACTTTATACTGTAGGCCATAAATATATCATCGGGTCTTTCTGAACAAAGGACTGCTTGTT
>NC_141031.1:43152500-43190000 GCF_052040795.2 Danio rerio
GGATTTTCCCCAGTTATGGGTTTCAGCTGCAAGAGCATGTGCTGCGTAAAACATATGCTGGATAAGTTGCCGGTTCATTCCGCTGTTGCAACCCCGGATTAATAAGGGGACTAAGCCGAAAAGAAAATGAAGGAATGAACAAAGCAAGGGTCTAACACGGCAAGGTGAGGAAATTGCGTTGTAAAGTTCACAGTACAGATAACCAAGACTCAACAACTGGTGTGTGTGTGCGTGTGCGTGTGCGCGTGTGTGTGTGTGTGTGTGTGTGTGTGTGTGTGTGTGTCTGTGCTGCTTTTAAAGTCCATGTAATCACTTCTGAACAGCTTCAGTTGTATGTCAGGAATCAGCAGGAAAACCAGAAAAGGTGTGAATGTGTGGTGCATGACAGGATTTGTAGTCCATATGTTGACAGATTTGTAGTCCTGAGTGAGAGTGAATGATTTCCAGATATCTACAAGCCTGGATCGCTGGTGATTGTGCAACCTGTGCAACCAGTCTATACTTACATTTAAACTAACATTTATAAAGACTACATAGAATTGTAGTCTTGCAATTGGAATAAATAAATAAATAAATAAATAAATAAATAAATAAATAAATAAATAAATAAATAAATAAATAAATAAATAAATAAATAAATAAATCATGCTTAAAATATATAATTTATCTAGTGCCTTCACTAAATCTCAAGGTTGCTTTATATTTAGCATTTCGCAAATAAGAAAGCCAGGAGGAAAAAAGCTCAAACCTAAACTTCACTCAAATGTATTTAGCATAAAATTAACATAATAAAGTGCATTTCCCCCACAACTTTAATGTGGAACAAAACAACTTCATTATTACTGCATCTACTGTGTCTCCTAGTTCTCATTAAGTCTTAGAAATCATTAAATTTGAACCATATTTCACTTTACATTACAGTAACGAGGGCTGATATTTACTTTACTTTAGGGAAATGGGCTTGTTTGTGCAAATTATGTAAACAGAGATAACAATGTTTTTTTTAATCATGCTTTTCTTGAATCTGTTTTATCCTTTACTTTGGTGTCATGGTTTGGGAGTCTCTCTGTAAAGAATAAAAACACTAAATCAGATAGTTAAGTGGTCCAGTAAGCTGACTGGGGTGTCACTATAGCCAATCTGGGGGCTGTGTGCACCAATCAGCTAAAGAGAATTACAAATTCAATCTGAAGTAACACTGCTCATCCCCTACACTCAGGGTTTCAGCTCTTTCCTTCTGGTCACAGGTTTTTTAGTATCAGGCTGTAAAACTAAACGATACAAAAAAATAAAATAAAATAACAAGTTTCACACTAGCAGCATTAGATATTTAAATAAGGCATATACTAAAGCAGAGGTGTTTCTGTGACTTGTATATTTGACATTTTATTGATTGTTTTATACATTTATTTGGGGAGGGTGGACACTTAATAATAATAATTCCTTAAATTCAGGGCTTGACATTAACTTTTTGGATCACCAGCCACTGTGGCTAGTAGATTTCCAACATTACTAGCCACTTGCATGCTAAAATGCTAAAATACTGGATTTAGATGTTGTGTTATGTCCACATGCCTCCTCATTCATTTAACTTCTGTGAGGCGATTGTGCTACCCAAAGCGCCATCGTGCTGCTTTCTTGAAACATGTGCTTTTAAATGATTATTCATGTTTTAATATGGAAATTATTCATAAATAACTTTGCCTCTTAAGTCATATTAATTTTCATAAATATTGTAATAAAGGAGTTGTCCAACACTTATACACCTTTTTTATGAGAACAATTGCATACCTTCATTCCAGTTGTACCATTAAAGATACAGAACAATATCATAAGAGGTCTTTTCTGTACCATATAAGGTACTACTTTTACAAAGGTCTTAAAACAGTTAAATAAGTGGTGTTCCTGGAGATCAACCTGCCTGCAAAGTTCAGCTCCAACCCTGATCAAACACACCTGAACCAATTAATTAGGACCTGAACAGCACTTGATAATTACAGGCAGGTGTGTTTGATATGGGTTGCAACTGAAATCTGCAGGAAGGTCGATCTCCAGGAACAGGGTTGGTCATGCCTGGGTTAAATAATAACCCACAGGTAATCCAATAATGGGTTGTTTTGGCACCTACCTGCTGTTGTTGTTTTTTAACCCAATCCATTGAGTTGTTAAGGTTAACTCAACAGTTTGGGTCACAAAAATAACTAATTTGTTGGGTTATTTTGCCAAAAAAAAAAATAGCTTAACCACTAATATCTCAAATATGTATATCATTTCTTCCAAAAAAAAAACTGTAGAAATGAACACGGAGGTAGAGAAAACGCTTTTATCTGTATATAGGCTATGAAGCGCACGTTTGTATCATCAAAATTAAGAGTCATCAAATTAGGAGTGCTGGTAAAACTGTAATTATGTACACATAATTATGTAATTGTAATTATGTACACACCCACTGTACATATCCATTTGTAATCATGTTTATTTATCTGCACACTTCTGATTATTAATAGCAATCTGTACATATATTCATTTATTGTAAATCTCTGTTCATAGCTAATATAACCTGTATATAATGTTCATAGTACATCCATCTGTAAATATCACCATAGTTTTTCTATAACGGCACTTTATAACTTATACCTGCACTTGCTGCTATCGCACTGCTGGTTAGAACTAAACTGCATTTCGTTGCATTGTACTTGTACATGTGTAATGACAATAGAGTTTAATCTAATCTAATCTAATCTAAGAAAAAAATGGATATAACAAACATGACGTGAGGTATTTTGATAAAAAAAATAACAATATTATTGCATTAGAGCTAAAATAAACTTTGTAACGCAAAAACAACATTACATACGCATAATAATAGAGCTGTTCTGTTAGTTAAATCAGTTCACTGTTGAAATTCAACATTTTAAACCCAACTGGTTGAGTTATTAATAAATAACCCAATAAAGTTTCAAAATTAACCAAACAAAGCATCAAATATTTTAACTCAATTAAACTCAACTCAATTTTTGTGTGTGTGTGTGTGTGTGTGTGTGTGTGTGTGTGTGTGTGTGTGTGTGTGTGTGTGTGTGTGTGTGTGTGTGTGTGTGTGTGTGTGTGTGTGTGTGTGTGTGTGTGTGTGTGTGTGTGTGTGTACAAAACTGTTCCTTAAGGAACATTATTTGTACCACCGTGTACCTTTTTTTCTGAGAGTGTAACCTAACCTAACAAACATCCAAATATTTTTTGTTGTTGTTGTTCATTTGTCTTGATGTACTTCGTCAAACTTTCACTGGACATTTTTTTACTACACTCTAAAAAAACACAGGGTTAAAAACTACCCAAATTGGGTTGTTTTTAACCCTATTGCTGGGTAAATATGGGACAGAACACATGAAGGGTTCAATTAACCCAAGGTTGTTTTTTATATCCAATAATTGTTTATTTTTACTTAAATAATAGGTTAAAGATCCAAAAATGCAAGCAAAAGATGACCCAGCAACTGTGTTGTTTTGACTTTGCCTCACTGAAGTACGGTGGGGGATGTGCAGCTTTGATTACAGGTGTACAAAAGATGCTAGTTTCATTTTCTTTTCGGCTTAGTCCTTTTATTAATCCGGGGTCGCCACAGTGGAATGAACCGTCAACTCATTCAGCCCATCTTTATGCAGCGGATGCCTTTCCAGCTGCAACCCATCTCTGGGAAACATCCACGCACACTCATTCACACTCATACACTACGGACAATTTAGCCTACCCAATTCACCTGTACCGCATGTCTGTGGACTGTGGGGGAAACCAGAGCACCCAGAGGAAACCCATGTGAACGCAGGGAGAACATACAAACTCCACACAGAAACGTAAACTGACCCAGCCGAGGCCACTGTGTCGCCAAAGGTGCTAGTAAGAAATGTAAAAATTCAGAAAGGTCTGACTAAGGGCTGCTATGACCATAAATCTCATTTTAATCGTCTGAAAATGCAAGGAATCTGCGTTTATGTTACACTATTTTCATTGCATTTAAACAAATTAGTATATAATATGTGGTATCCCAGTCAGCCCCTGCTGTGAGTTGATTTGACCGAAAGAGCTGGGTAAAACTACCCCTCTTAAAATAACCCCCAAATGCCTCAACCCAAGATTTGGGTAGAAAAAATAACCCCGTGTTTTTTAGAGTGTAATTTGTTTTTGTTTTTTTCTAAGGTAAGTGGTTGCAAACAGTTTATATGGGCCTTATTTAAACAAACAAATTCCATTTAGTAATGTTCAACTTCATTAGTTTGTTTAAATTCAGCTCATATAAACTATATGAGCTGAATTTGAACAAACTAATGAAGTTGAACATTAATAAATGAAATTTGTTTGTTTAAATAAGGCCCATATAAACTGTTTGCAACCACTTACCTTAGAAAAAATGTAGTAAATCCAATGAATCATTTTTCAGAGCACAGATAAGAATTGAAGCAATCCAGATGTGAAGCAAATCGTAGGTTCAGACGTACATACGCGAATTTTGTGAATGAAATGAAAACACGCTTAAAAGAGCGACCAGACGTTATGAGAGGAGATCTCGCAGCATGCCGTCTGCGTGCATCCAGCGCGTTATATGTGCGTGGCACTGAACGACACACCGCCTGGCCTGATTTGTCATAATGCAGAGAGGAGAAAAACAGTTTATCTGCAGCATTGCAGGTACTGAACCACAGGACAGAGGCTGAGAGGGGACGAGAGCAGTGAAGCTGCCTCCCGTTGACACAAATCTGTCGCGAAACCGGCCGCCACATTGTTCCAAGCGGTTAAAAGAGCGTACGCAGCGGCTCCATTGTGTTTCGCTGCCAGCCACTCCCAAAAGAAAAACACGTCCACATCCAACCACCACACGACTTCAGATTCGCGCGGTTATGGTCAAACCTCACAAGCGAAGTGCTTCGCGTCCGGACGCTGTCGTGAAATGCTATGAAATCGAAGCGCGTAAACAAAACACGCGGCGCACAAACAAACTTCGCCTTTTTTTCAACGCAGTTTGGACTGTGATGAGTGCGAGTGTTTGGAGAGCCAGCCGGTGGCGCACGACTGCGCGTAAAGCGGTGCGTAAAGCGCGTACCTGCGGCGGATGAAGCTCCGCGCGTCTCCATAAGCGAGCGGTGAAGAGATAAAGCATCGGCAGCAGCAGGGATGGGGAGGAGGGAACAGGAGGAGGTGTAGAGGAGGGGGACGAGGGGTCTTTATCTCTCTCCCTACACTCTCCGCACTTACACTTTGTTCTATTGTTGTTGGCTCCTGTGCCAAGCGGCTCCTGCGGTTAGTTTGACGCTGGATAAGAGGGAACATGTGCGAGTGACAGACAACACGTTCGCCGATTCGGGTTGGTATGCATTATTATTATTATTTTGTTTCATATTAGCATAGTCTATTTTCAGAAAGCGTGTAGTTCCGCACTCCAGGTGTCTGTTCTGTTAGCATTTTAAACGCTGAATAGATTTTAATCATCCCGATGCTGATGTTTTAGTGAGATATTCTGTGAAGTTTTGGGAAATAATGACTATATGTTTAAACCCCTGTGAACTTTAACCAACCCGTGTTCCCTGAGATCTCCAATGTGAAGCATGTGGGTTGAGTGAGTCAGTCAGGTGTAGTGCGTCTGTTTTCAGCACCACGGGCAGTGGACAGCGACAGTGATGCTGACAGGATCAGACTGGTGCCCTTCTTCTGATAAGCTCTCCAGAGGGAGAGGACAAATATACTGTGCCATGAAGTTGACCCTCTTTTTAGCATTGTTCAGAATCTAGTGCTGTAGTCAGGTTGCTTTGCTAGTAAATCATTCTGCCAACCTGTTGACAACTTTAGTCTTCACTATTATTATTACTATTAATATTATTAATATAAAGAAGAACTATTATAGTCGACTTATCTGCCCTGTAAAAATGCTGGATTCCACACAATTTCTTCATGTTGTCCCAAAACAAATCCATGAGGTTAAGTGGACTGAACATAAAACAATTCGGTTATCTCAAAAGTAACCTTAAGAACTATGTTAATGCAGCTTATTTTAATTAAGTAGTTTGAACAAGCAGCAACAATCCATTTATTAGTGTGTGTATGTGTGTGAAATTGCAATCTGCAATGCTAAATTCATAACATCGACCTCTAAGAGGATTTTAAGTCCACCGAGTAACTTGTGTGTATGTTTCTCCAGGCTATCTGCATGCCTTTACAAGGAAACAAGTAACTAGGTCACAGTAATCAACCCTAAATCTGAAGTTCAAAGTTCTTGTTCTGCTTTGATGAGATTTCCTGTGGAATTCTAGGAATCGCGGTCAGGGCTTGAGTCCGCTAATGGAGCGCCCACACAGATCTGTCTCATCTGTGCCGTTTTATTTGCTCTCGATTGAGATTAAACTTTTTTTTTTTTGGATATTCTCCATGTAGCCGGAGCTAAATTGGATAATCCGAGCAAGTGCTGTTGTGCTTACTTTTACTTTAGTGTGTAATTAGGGTTTACTACTCTCTCCGGAGAGTCTGTGTTTTCATTTTGTGCGTTGACTTGCAATGGTCATTCATAACAGACACCGACTACTTTTTCAGTCAGTTTAAAGTCATGTTTTTTTAATAGGTGGATTTAATCTAGTATTTTAAGTAACACTGTTATTAAAAGTCTGTTACTTGAAGATGCATATGCAATAAAACCTAACCAAACTCAGAAATGAAGCAATAAAACACAAACAACAGGAGCGCTTTTGTTTCCAGTGCTCTGAGTCTTTGTCCTGGGAGCTGTTTGTTTTTGTTTAGTCTGAGGCACTTCATATCTCCATTCGGAGATATTGAATGTGACTTTGTTGAACTGTTTGTAAGATGCTTTGCTTTAGATGAGAACCTTTTGTATATGTTTAAAGGGATTGTAGCTGACAGAAAAATCATAGCGTTATCATTGAAGCCTCACCTGTTCAATTCTATCCCAAACAAGCAGTCATGATCTACCAGATCCACCAATGTCCATGGTATTACCAGCTGTTATCCCAGCTTTGATTTCTGTGGTGAGCTAAATCCCCTTAAGACAAAAATCATTGCAAGTTATCAGCTAAATCCTGTCGAAAAGGACATTTGATTTTCCATTTCTATTCGATGCATTTATGGCAACGGACTTACAGAGGATATCAGTCTGTTATAGATTTAAAGCAAATCCTTGTGGAAATGCTCAGCATGAGCTCTGGTTATTTTAAACTCTAAAAAAAAATTTAAAAATGAGAGTCAATAAGCTCTCCGAGCTCAGATGTCGCAAATATCGGATATGCCCAGGAGGGAAATTTTTATAGCAATCATCCAGTTGTTCGATAAGTCATTGAATCCGACACAAACATTATAAATATCCGATTTTCTCAGCTCGCTATTGCATTAGACTTTATCCTTTTAACTGTTTGACATAAGATGCAATTAGTTATTACTGAATAAATGATATTAATACATATATAATGTGCTTTTCTTGAACTCAATGTGCTACAAGATATACAACACATAAATAATGCAGCTTATATACAACAACCAATAAAAAACGATACAGATTTGCAAAAAAAAATCCCAGAGGCAAGCCAAAAGTCTCACCACAATCGTCAATAAAACAATAAATATGCAAAGATTGATTCATTTTCCTTCGGCTTAGTTCTTTATTTATTATTTATTCCACAGTGGAATGAACCACCAACTATACCAGCATATGTTTTATGCAATGGATGCTCTTTCAGCCACTATGAAACATTCTCACATTCACACACTCATACACTACAGCCAATTCAGATCATCCTATTCACCTATGGCGCATGTGTTTGGACACACAGAGCACCCCGAGGAAACCCACGCCAACATGGGGAGAACATGCAAACTCCACACAGAATTGCCAGCTGGGTCTCAAACCAGCGACCTTCTTGCAGTGAAGCGACAGCTGAGCCACACTTAAATAGTAATAATAATACATTTAATTTATGATGTGCTTTTCTAGTGCTGTCGCCTCACAGCAAGAAGATCGCTGGTTCGATCCTCGGCTCAGTTGGCGTTTCTGTGTGGAGTTTGCATGTTCTCCCTGCGTTCGCGTGGGTTTCCTCCGGGTGCTCCGGTTTCCCCCACAGTCCAAAGACATGTGGTACAGGTGAATTGGGTGAGCTAAATTGTCCGTGGTGTATGGGTGTGTGTGTGTGTGAATGTGTGTGGATGTTTCCCAGTGATGGGTTGCGGCTGGAAAGGTATCAGCTATGTACAAATAAGTTGGCGGTTTATTCCGCTGTGGTGACCCCGGATTGATAAAGGGACTAAGCCGACAAAATAAATGAATGAATGAATGAATGAAAAAGTGCTACAATATATACAACAACAAATAAAACACAATACAATTTGGACACACAAAGCACCCGGAGGAAAGCCACGCTAACATGGGGAGAACATGCAAACTCCACACAGAATTGCCAGCTGGAACACAAACCAGCGACCTTCTTGCAGTGAAGCGACAGCTGAGCCACACTGAAATAATAATGCATTTTATTTATGATGTGGTTTTCTTAAAAATAAAAAGTGCTACAATATTTACAATAACAAATAAAAAACAATACAGATTTGCATAAAAATCCAAGTAACAAGCCTAAAGTTTCACCACAATAGTCAATAAAACAATAATTATGCAAAGATTCATTCATTTTCCTTCGGCTTAGTCCTTTATTCATCAGAGGTTGCCACAGAGGAATGAACCACCAACTATACTAGAATATGTTTTACACAACGGATGCTCTTCCAGCCACTATGAAACATGCTCACATTCACACACTCATACACTACAGCCAGTTCAGATCATCCTATTCACCTATGGTGCATGTGTTTGGACACAGAGCACCCCGAGGAAACCCACGCCAACATGGAGAGAGCATGCAAACTCCACACAGAATTGCCAGCTGGCCCAGCTGAGACTCAAACCAACGACCTTCTTGCAATAAAGTGACAAATGAGCCACCTTTAAATAATAATAGCATATTTTATTGACTTTGAGCTTTTCTTAAACTAAAAAGTGCTACAATATATACAACAACAATTAAAAAAACAATACAGATATGCATAAAAATCCCAGTAACAAGCCAAAACTCTCACCAGAATAGTCAATAAAACAATAATTATGCAAAGATTCATTAATTTTCCTTTGGCTAAGTCCTTTATTTATCAGAGGTCGCCACAGTGGAATGAACCGCCAACTATTCCAGCATGTTTTACTCAACGGGTGCTCTTCCAGCTATGAAACATTCACAAACACACACACACTACAACCAATTCAGATCATCCTATTCACCTATGGTGCATGTGTTTGGACACAAAGCACCCGGAGGAAACCCATGCCAACATGGGGAGAACATGCAAACTCCACACAGAATTGCCAGCTGGGACTCAAACCAGCAACCTTCTTGCAGTGAAGCGACAGCTGAGCCACACTTAAATAATATTAGTAATACATTTAATTTATGATGTGCTTTTCTTAGACTAGAAAGTACTATAAAATATACAACAACAAATAAAAAACAAAACAGTTTTGCATAAAAATCCCAGTAACAAGCCAAACGTCAATTAATAAACAATAAAATAAGCAAAATAAAACCTATTTTCAATAGTAGTCATCTTCAGGCAGTGAATAGCCGATATTTGAAGCGAATTATGGAGTGTTATTATTTATTATTTTCATCGTAGAGCACTCCAAGTGCTTCAACCCGGCCTTCTGCGCTCGTTTTTCACACTTTTACCCAATATGCAAAAGCAACGGCGTCAGCAGGTGCAGTTTAATGTGCAATAATCATTCCTAGCCATATGGACACACTGTCAAACGCTTGTTTAATTTCTGATGACTCTAAAGCCCCGTAGTCTCTTTATTACCAATCTCAGGAACAATAAAACCGCAACAGCTCTTCAACAAGTGAGTGATTTTGAGCCCCTGTTGCGCTTGTAGCTGTAAAGTGGTGCAGAAGCCCCCACTCTCAAGAGCATGATGCAACTGTGATGAAATAGAGAAACCGGCTCGGGCTCTCTGCATTAGGATATTACCATGAGATACTCAAACATCCAGCGAACAGAGAGTTTAGTCCTCTCGCTCAAGGCTCGACCGCATGAGGTCCGCTTGACCGGGAGAAATTTCATCCAGGCCAACAGTGAAGACTGATGTAACATCAGCTGGAAAACGGTAACTCCGATTGGCAGTCTGTTTTTATGGGAGGATGTTTTCTTTTGGTACACCTTTGGATTAGTTTATGCTTCATCTTTGTCGGTGTGTTTGTGAAGATTGTTAGGGGATACTTTGGAAAGCGGTAAGTCTGATTTAAGCACACACAAACACAAGATTTTATTCATTGAGTTGGATTTAGAGTTCTGTTTTTATTGAAGAGCTTTAGCCTTCTTTAAGTTAATAATTAAAAGTTTAGCTTACCTGTTGGAGATTATATCATTGCATGATTTTAGCATGTATTGAGTGGGAAAATATGCTTACAGGAGACTGTATACAGGTGAATTCAAGGTATTAGGACTCAAGTATGACTGTATGATGTTTGATTTTTGCATGTGTTTAGTTGTTGTCTTTGGAGCTTTTTTTTTAATAGGAATTCAGGTAAAGCGGGCCACCTTTTTACATTGAAATTACTACAAAAAAAGGGGTCCACTTTACCTGAATTGGTTTTTTTTTTCTTAAGATAACAACTTAATATATGCAAAAATCAAACATTATAAACAATTAAAATGTTTTTTAAATGTCTTTATAAAATATGAATAGTAATTCAGGTAAAGTGGGCCACCTTTTACATTGAAATTGCTACAAAAAAAGTTGTCCGCTTTACCTGAATTCCTTTTTTTTTTTTTTTTTAAGATAACTTAATACATGCAAAAATCAAATATAACAAACAATTAAAGTGTTTTAAAAATCTCTATAAAATATTAATAGGAATTAAGGTACAGTGGGCCACCTTTTTACATTGAAATGACTACAAAAAAAGTGGTCCACTTTACCTGAATTCCTAATATTTCTTAAGATAAAAACTTAATACATGCAAAAATCAAACATCACAAACAATTAAAATGTTTTAAAAATGTCTTTATAAAATATGAATAGGAATTCAGGTAAAGTGGGCCACTTTCGTAATGACTAAAAAAGTACCAAATTCCTATTTAAAAGAAAACTCTTAAGACAACAGCTTAATATATGCAAAAATCTAAGACCAGTGATATTTGTGACCAATTACCAGATACCTAGAATTCACCTGTAAGCATATTTTCCATCGCTTCGCTAGTAAACATGAGTTAGGTCCGTGTGTGTGTGTGTGTGTGTGTGTGTTTTGAAATGCTGCCCCTCAACAGTTTGAGGTTTGACACAAAGCGTTCTGTTGCCTGGCTAGTCTGCCGGCGTCTGATTGGTCGTCTCCAGGCTGCTGGAGGTGTAGTAGAGCGTTGATTATGTCACAGCCCTGTTGTAGAGCAATTTGGTCCCTCCTCCCCTTTTCCCCTCCCCCAGCCTACATGAGCGAACGTGTGCCGCATTCTGAGTGGAGAGAAAGAGAGCGAGAGAAAGAGAGAGAGAGAGACAGCCAGCCAGCAGCAGGTGGAAATGACATCATCTGCACTGCACCAACACTGCAGTAGTGTTTGAACAAAGCTGCACTGGAGCTCCACTCCGAGCTGCTCTTTTTTTTGTCTGCAAGGGTGGATGTTTGTTGGAAAAAAACAGAGGCTGATGCGTTTTTTTTGTGAGCGTTCATTCATTAGATTTGAGTTCGCTTTCATTCATCTGCTTTGAAACTGAATTGGTGTCAGTATGGTACTGTATGTGCGAGGAATTGGTCTTGATTCGTCTTGTTTTGATGCCGTTAATAACAAAATAACACGTTATGAGCTCGAGCGCACACAAAAAAAAAATGTCAAGTTTCCAAAAAGCATGTTGTTTTTTTGTCTTTGTTACTGTTGTTTAAGTAGACAAAGGATGTGCAGGATAGAGACTGTCTCACATAGACTGATGTATATGGGTCAGTGAGATTTAACAATGAATGGAAGTGATTTTAAAGAATAAAAATAGAAAAGAAATGTCTTTTTTAAATATATATTTTTAATTGTTTCTTTTGTGCATTTAAAAAGTCAAACAATTTTCTATTTTTTATTCTCATTTACGTTTTTATTTGCATTAAATATCACCATAATTTATCTTATTCAACATGTTTTTGTTTATTAATTCATTCATTCATTCATTCATTCATTCATTCTCCTCCTCCTGTATACTGTATATACTCCCATCAACTAGGCGTACAATAATAATGTAACAATGCCTATGGATCAGCACACATATCCAGAAAACACATTCAAATTTATTCTCCTCCCACTTAATCCCTTACTTATCACAGTGGAATGAACCGCCAACTATTAAAGGAAATGTTTTACACAGCGTACGCCCTTTCGACTGCAACCCAGTACTGGGAAACACCCATACACTCTTATTCACACACACTCATACACTATTCAGTTCATCCAATTTACTTATACAGCATGTCTTTGGACTGTGGGAGGAACCGGAGCACCCGGAGGAAACCCTCGCCAACACGGGGAGAACATGCAAACTCCACACAGAAATGCCAACATTTGTTTTCATAGTTTTATCATTTATATTTTGTGCATTTAAAAGTAATTCTATTGGCCTTTTTTCCTTATGTTTTTATTTCATCAATATCATCAACATAATTTTTCTTATTCAACATATTATATTTGCATAGTTTTATAAATTAGATTGCGTTTATAATGTATTTTTGAGAAATTAAAAAATATATATTTTGAATATATTCAGTTTAATTTGTTCATTTGTATTTCTGTAGCGCTTTTACTATGGTGATTGTGTGTAGAATGTTGCAGGAATTCTAGAAATTATAGTATATTAAAATGAAATCCCCATTACATTTCAAGTCTGTACTGTGCATTTTGCGATGTACAAAGAGTAAACAATAAATGTAAATATTTTTTTTATTCATGCCAGTGATATTCCACCTCTTTGAAAAACCTACTAGGGTTAAAACATTTCAATTGCAAGCTCTTACAAACAGTCTTCGAGATGTCTGCTGACAAACTGATTTCAGAAAAAATTAGCTGTTTCTTTGAAGTAGGGGAAGATTCATAGAACATATATATAACAACTATAACAGGCGTACAATAGCAATGCAAAAATGCCTACAGAACAGCAAACATATCTAGAAAACGTTCAAATTTCCTTCGGCTTAGACCCTTTCTCAGGGGTCACCACACTGGAATGAACCGCCAACTTATCCAGCATATGTTTTACATAGCGGATGCCCTTCCAGCTGCAACCCAGTACTGGGAAACATCCATACACACTCATTCACACACATATACTACGGTCAATTATAGCCCATGTCTTTGGACTGTGGGGGAAACTAGTGCACCCTCGCCACCACAGGGAGAACATGCAAACTCCACACAGAAATGCTAACTGACCAGCTGGGACTCGAACCAGCAACCTTCTTGCTTTTAGGCAACACTGGGCCACTGTGTCGCCCCACATATTCAAATCACATAACTAAAAAAATGTATGAAAATTAATAAAAAATAAATAAATAGATAATAAAAATAATAATGAATTAAAATATTAAACATTAAATAATGATAAAATAAAAAAAACATAATAATAATAATACAATAAAAAATACATGTTTACAAACACACAATTTAGATGATATTCATATATGGTTCTCAAAGATGATCAAAGTCCTTCTGCTAGCCACAAATGATATACAGCTGAAGTCAAAATTATTATTTTTTCTACTTCAAATATTTCCCAAATGATGTTTAACAGAGCAAGACATTTTTCCATGGTATTTCCGATGTTATTTTTTTCTGTAGAAAGTCTTATTTGTTTTATTTTGGCTAGAATTAAAGCATTTTTTTAAAATAAATAAATAAATTAAAAAAACATTTAACGTCAAAATAATAATCACACTGAACTGAGCTAAACTGAACTGAACTGAACTTAAACAAATATTTCCCAAATGATGTTTAACAGAGCAAGACATTTTTCCATGGTATTTCCGATGTTATTTTTTTCTGTAGAAAGTCTTATTTGTTTTATTTTGGCTAGAATTAAAGCATTTTTTTAAAATAAATAAATAAATTAAAAAAACATTTAACGTCAAAATAATAATCACACTGAACTGAGCTAAACTGAACTGAACTGAACTTAAACAAATATTTCCCAAATGATGTTTAACAGAGCAAGACATTTTTCCATGGTATTTCCGATGTTATTTTTTTCTGTAGAAAGTCTTATTTGTTTTATTTTGGGTAGAATTAAAGCATTTTTTTAAAATAAATAAATAAATTAAAAAAACATTTAACGTCAAAATAATAATCACACTGAACTGAGCTAAACTGAACTGAACTGAACTTAAACACTAAAAAACTTAACTACACTGTTCCAGTTACTATGACCATTTATGTGAAGCTGCTTTGACACAATCTACATTGTAAAAGCGCTATACAAATAAAGCTGAATTGAATTGAATTGAAAAATAATAGTTCTTCAAGGTTTTTTTTTTCTGATTGACTGACAAAACAACCATTGAAAAACAAAATACTTAACTAATTAACATAACTTGTCTAGTTAAGCCTTTAAATGTCACTTTAAGCTGAAAACTAGTGTTTTGAAAAATTATAAATGAGTTATTGAAACTATTATGTTTAGAAATGTGTTGAAAAAAATCCTCTTTTCATTAAATAAAAATTGGGGAAAAAAGTACAGGGGAGCTAATAATTCTGTAAGATAGTCTCTCCTGTCCTTGGAATCTGTATATATATATTGCATTATTAATTTGATGTCTAAATTCTTCTTGTGTTTTATGCAGATAACCAGTTCAGAATGTCCATCCTGGAACGCCTAGAGCAGATGGAGCGAAGGATGGCAGAGATGGCCGGTCAGCAGCAGCAACAAGGTGGAGGAGGAACATCCGAAAGTGGTGGAACCACAACCGGAGAAGGAGGAAGAAGCAACTCTGAACAGGCACAGGTATCAAATCTTCACTCAGGATTCATACAGGTCATAGAATTTTTGAAATATCATTTAAAAAGGTCTATGGCTCCTATAATGTTATTGGAAATACTAAGGGAAATCACTAGGGAAATATTTAAAAGGAAAAAAAGTCACTGGGGGGCTAATAATTTTGACATCAGCTGTAGGTCATGAAAATTCAGCATTGTGGTTAGTTAAAGTCAAAGAATTCACACTCAGGTTCCCACTCTTTCATAAATTACTGGACATTACAGTTACATTACATACTGCTTATAAAAATTGACTTGGTTTTTGATTCTGTGTTTTAGTTCTCACCAATTCAGGGTCAGAGCCAGGGACAAGCTCCGGCTGGGAGCTCATTCGAAAGCCGTGTGGTGGTCGTTTGTGAAAAGATGATGAACCGAGCCTGCTGGGCCAAATCCAAACACCTGATCCACTCCAAGACGTTCCGGGGCATGACTCTTCTTCATCTGGCAGCTGCCCAGGGCTACACCACGCTTATCCAAACACTTATCAAGTGGCGGTGAGTAAACTGATTGCATACTGGCACTAAATGCCCATATTTATTGCATATCCATCACTCTGGCACTGTATTATTCTTTACGCTGCTTGTTTTACAGCACCAAGCATGCAGACAGCATTGACCTGGAACTTGAAGTTGACCCTCTAAATGTGGATCATTTCTCTTGCACACCACTGGTGAGTGTTGACAACTTTATGTCACAAAAACCGAGTTTGGATGAGTTGTTTTAATACAGAATGCAACTCTTCTATTTAGATGTGGGCTTGTGCTTTGGGTCATATGGAGGCAGCAGTGGTTCTGTATAAGTGGGATCGGCGGGCTTTGGCTATCCCAGATTCTTTGGGTCGCTTACCACTGGCTATCGCTCGCTCCCGTGGCCACACCAAGCTGGCAGAGTGTCTGGAAAGCCTTCAAAGGGAGGAGCAGCAGTCAGGAGCACTGACTACAACTCCCAGCATGCCTTTCTCACCGTCTACCGAGGCCTCAGCTGCAGAGGGATGGATGAATGTTTGGGGTGCAGAGGCTACTTCCGTAGGACTGAAAGAAAGCAACATCGCTAGTTCTGCTTCCAGCTCAAGCTCAGGTTAGTTCAGGTTAATTCTTCTTAGACTGTCGCTACTTCAAAAAAGTTGTACATGTCTTGTCACACCTGACAAGAAGCGTGTACTGACAACTCGAAGCTTTACATACCATCAAATTCCATTAAAAATGTTATCAATCAACAAAAATTTGCAACATTTGCTTGATTTTGGGTTCAATTAAATGATAAATGGTGTGAAATTTTGAAATCCTGGAGTGTCTGACTTACATAAGGTTAAGAATAACTTGTTATATAAGACCTTTCATGTACAAAATAGGCTTTGACAAATTTAATCAACCCCTCTTCCTCTAAGGCAATTTCCTTATACCTTTGCAGATTTAAGGAGACCCAGGTCGGAGCCATCCAGTTTCTATAGCAGCGTTAATCACGGGGACGCTCCGTTAAGCAAGAAACACAAACCCAACCCTGAAACCCTGCAAAGTCGTCCCAGCAAATCCTGCTCTGCCCCCCTTGGACTAGAAGAACATTCCCACAAGCCTAAAACGTGCCCTTCCAAGCCGAGGGATTCTGCTGTGGAGAAAGAGCAAGGAGATGGTGAACAGTCTCAGAATAAAGTGGGCTCAACCTGTGGAGGTGGGCGCTGGGGTTCCAGACAGGCTGCAGGACGGAGAGTATCAACTACAGGACTTGGCAAGGAAAGACTCGCGAATAGACTGAGATTAAGAGAAATTGCTAGTGCGGGAACAATCTCTGATCTGAGGACAAGCCAGGAGGATCTGGAGAACACAGGAGACCTGCAGGTGAGCCGTAGGGTCTCAAACACTGTCAAAATGGTTTCTTTTGTTGCGTTATAGCAGGGGTGCCATATCCCCGATACCAGAGATTGAGATACCAGACAGAAGTCAATGCAAGTTTGCAAGGTCTGTCAGACTTTATTCTAATCCTATAGCACAGGGGTGTCCAATCCTGTTCCTGGAGATCTACCTTCCTGCAGACTTCAGCTGGAACCTTGATCAAATACACCTGTCTTAAATTACCAAGTGCGCCTTTAGGTCCTACTTAGTTGCTTTAGTTGTGTTTTATCAGGGTTGGAGCTGTGCTATAGGATTGAAATAAAGTCTGACAGATCTTGAACACTTGCATTGACTTCTGTCTGGTATCTCGATTGCATTATTGTTAGAAATATTTTATACCATGTACTGTAAGCCGCTTTTTGGAATTACTTAACATCTCAAGTTTCTAGTGCAGGTTTGAAAGTTCCCAACTCTTTGTTTCAGAATATGAACATGATGACTTTGGCTGAGGAAGTTATCGAGGCGACATCCGATCGCATCAAGAGGGAAAACTTTGTTGCGTCAGACACTTCTCTAGACGGTGTTGGAGTCAGCAGTACCATGAGTTGGTTGGCCAGTTACCTTGGAGATGCAGAGAGGTGATTCATCATAAATGCAATCTCATAAATCTGTGCTCCACAAATATAGTTGCAAACTCTTTTGGTCCTTGTTTGTAATTTTCCCTCAATTGTTCCCAGGTTCCTGTTTAACAAGCCTCTAACTTCCTCTCCTGGCCTGGGAACGGTCCACGGTGGAGCACAGCCAGAACTTGACGGCCCTCTTGGGAAACTTGGCATTCAGTCCCCTGCTGAATGGACTGCGCTCCTTAATGCCTCCCACAACAAGGAGGAGCGTGACTTGACCCAGCTGGCCCTGTCGGATCCTGAACAGAGGGAACTTTATGAGGCAGCTCGCCAGGTCCAGAACACTTTCCGCAAGTACAAGGTAGGGCAGGGCTTCACCCAGGTGCCAGAGTCACCCATGCTGGTTATTGGTGGTGTGTTGCCAGTGTTTGTGATGGTCCAGTTTCAAAGGTCTAGATGTACTGTGTTGTGTTGTATGGTGTTCCTGAAGTTAAGGTAAATGATTCATCCGGATCTTTGCAGTCCTGTGTCGTGAAAGGTGATATGATTGTTGTGGTGTGCGCTCTAAAGGCAGAGATAGGGTCAGTGTTGTTGACAAGCATGGGGATATTTGCTTGAGCTTAGCATGGCCTTGCTGTAAGGAATGATTGCATTGTTCCCTCTATCTGTCTGTCTAAATGGGATGCACAGATATCCCTGAGTCCACACCACATTTGGTTGTTCAGAGCAGATTTCTCCCTGTGTTCTGCTGGCGCGCCGTGCTCTGACAAATAACCTTCTCCCAGGTCTCAGAGCATATCGAAGCAACTTTGCCAGTCTAAGAGGACACCTTGGCCAGGCACTAAAGGAATCAGATGCCATCATCGCTGTGGCCTATCAGGCCTCCCTGTGAACACTAATCTCTCTCCTGTCCTCTCCACCCTACCTTATCCCCCTCTTCCCCCGTCCTGCAGGGTCGGCCACTTCGGGAGCAGCAGGAACTGGCAGCTGCTGTCATTCAGCGCTGTTATAAGAGGTACAAACAGGTGAGTTCAGACACTCAGAAACATCTGCGTGTTGTACACTTCTGAGTGGTCAATTATTAAAGGCTTTACAAGAATGCACTCAATACTTCCCTCTCTCTATCCCTCAAGCTGACATGGATAGCCTTGAAGGTAACTCTTCCTGTTTCATCTATAACATCTTCTACTTTGAATTGGAAGATTGTTATTTGCTTATTAATAATACTAAATACAAAACTTGTACGTGGACAAAAATGAATACAAGCTTAAACTGTACATCTTCGTAAGAACAGATTAGCTATTTAGCAGCCTCACATATGAACCAATAAAAAAGCAGAAAATAATCCCTAGACTTGCACAGGGATTCAAACTACATCTATAACAATATAGTTCACACAAAAATGACAATTTACTCAACCTTAAGTAGTTCCAATGCTTTATGGGTTTCTTTATTCAACTGAACACTAAAGAAGATTGAAAAAAAAGCTGGAAACTGGTTATCGGCTTCCATTTAAGAAAAACCAATACTAAAGAATTCATTGGTTAAAGGTTGCCAGCTTTCTAGCTTTGTGATCAACAGAAAAAAAAAGAAGTTAAACAGGTTTGGAACAAGTAAAGAGTGAGTAAATGATAACATTATTTTCATTTTTGGGTGCACTATCCCTTTAAGCTTCTGAACTGTGCTACTAAGCTGTGGCCTAGCATCCACTTAGCACTATGCCAAGAACACTCGTAAAAAACTAATGTTGACAAATGTTTTGCATTAGCCAAATGGCTAATGGAGTAGTTTGCTACAGATCTCAAATGTATTTTTCTGTCCCTTTTGGCAGTATGCACTTTATAAGAAGATGACGCTGGCCGCCATCCTTATCCAGAGTAAATTCCGCAGCTACCACGAACAGAAGAAGTTCCAGCAAAGTCGCAAGGCAGCCGTGCTGATCCAGCAATATTACCGCAGCTACAAAGAGCTTGGCCGACCGAACCCACGCAGCCGAGCCACTGCAGCTGCACTGGTGCAGCACAAACTCAGGTACACAGCATTTAGGACAAAGCTAATCTAGTGGGATAAATATCAATTGCCTTTGTTATAACAAATCAGAATTTATAAAAGGAAATTAGTATATGGAAATTGGTATGGCTCCAGCACTTTGGCGGCTCCATTGGTAAAATTATTAATGAAATAATGGGGGGAATTATGCATTTAAGAGTTATTTACAGTAAATAATAATAGGGTTCTCATTAAAATAATAGATCAAGTGTTAAAATCAATTTTCATGTTCCTTCCTTCGGCGTAGTCCCTTTATTCATCAGGGGTTGCGACAGAGGAATGAACCGCCAACTTATCCAGCGTATGTTTTACACAGGCGAGGCAGTGGCGCAGTAGGTAGTGTTGTCGCCTCACAGCAAGAAGGTTGCATGGTCGCTGGTTCGAACCTCGACTCAGTTGGCGTTTCTGTGTGGAGTTTGCATGTTCTCCCTGGCTTCGCGTGGGGTTTCCTCCGGGTACTCGGGATTCCCCCACAGTCCAAAGACATGCAGTACAGGTGAATTGGGTAGGCTAAATTGTCTGTTGTGTATGAATGTGTGTGTGGATGTTTCCCAGAGATGTGTTGCGGCTGGAAGGGCATCCGCTGCGTAAAATCTTGCTGGATAATTTGGCGGTTCGTTCCGCTGTGGTGACCCCGGATTAATAAAGGGACTAAGCCGACAAGAAAATGAATGAAGAATGTTTTACATAGTGGATGCCCCTCCAGCTGCAACCCAGTACTGGGAAACATCCATACACACTCATTCACACACATACACTACGACCAATTTAGTTTATTCAATTCACCTGTATCGCATGTCTTTGGACTGTGTGGGAAACCGGAGCACCCGGAAGATACCCACGTGATTACGGGGAGAACATGCACACAGAAATGCCAAGTGATCTAGTCGCGACTCGAACCAGCAACCTTCTTGTTGTGAGCCCCATGCGCTGCAGTGGAGTGTTTAGAACTGCTGGATTTACAACACATAAATTCATCAACGTCTCTCAAAATAACAGAGTGAACATCCTACTTACCTAAATAGTGTTTATCTGTGCATGGGTACCACTTGGTGGGGGGAAGGTAGGACGATTCTATGGGTCCACACCATTTTGGGGACCCAATAATAACTATTAGCGGGCCCAATAAACCTCCCTTCACAAACCCCCACACCCCCTTTCTTCACTTTTGTCCACACCACCCCCGCTTTTCACTTTCGTACGCAACTGTGACAAAAACCCTCCTGTCTTCACTTTAGTCTGTGACAACCACCTCCGCTACAACAACCCCCCCTCCCTTGTCACTTTAGTCTGCGACAACCACCTCCATCCACGACACCCCTAAACCTCCACCCCCAGCTCTGCACTATCGTCCGCCCCCCACGTTCTATAAGATTGTTGTCATTGGGCCTTTACCAACCAACGACGCCCCTGTATCTATGTATCTGTAACCCCACCGGTCCTACGCCACCCAACCCGCTCCGAGCTAGTTTCGAACCGCCAACCTTCCGCATGGGAGTCGGTTGCTCTAACAAGGAGGCTAAAGACCATGGCCTCTAGCGTCTGTCGCTAGAGCACCTTTAGAGGTCAGAGGAGTGAGGTTTACCTGCACAGCACACACTTGCTGGCTTCCGTTACACTCACCCCCCTAAACCTCACTCCCATCCGGGTCACGGCACCAATGTAACCCCGCCGGTCCTACGCCACCCAACCCGCTCCGAGCTGCTTTCGAACCGGCAACCTTCCGCATGGGAGTCGGTTGCTCTAACAAGGAGGCTAAAGACCATGGCCTCTAGCGTCTGTCGCTAGAGCACCTTTAGAGGTCAGAGGAGTGAGGTTTACCTGCACAGCACACACTAGCTGGCTTCCGTTACATATCAACAACACACATTGTCAGATTATGTGTAATGAATATCCTTGCCGTCTTCCATAAACATCAGTGTGTGTACTTTCCAAAGCGCAAATGTTTTGTTTTATTAGTAAATATCTGTATTTAAATGTCTGCAAGCTAAAACAAAAGTTATTTAATTAAAAACGGATGAGTTTTGATCCTTGACAAGCTGTGTGCTCCCCAATGTGCATAGTTTTCTGTGTAATTTAGTATTAAATGTATTGTGACTTAAAATGTTAGCGTACTAATAAGGTACTCTAAATTAATTGTCAGCTAAACAAAATATCTTTCAGAATTTCACCACCACACATACTTTTACTAAGCCACCTTATGTGTTCAATCTCCACAAGGTTATGCATATTTCACCCTAAGTTGCTACAGAGACCTTGGTGTTTTCATCCTCTAAAGTGTGCTATCGCTTTGGATGAATTACTAAGTACACACCAACACTTCAAATGTGACACTCTGCCAAGTCCACTTTCTGAAGAATGGCAGCATTCAAACCCTCCTGTTTGCTTTAAGAGACAATCTGTCATTGAAACAGTGCCAGTTGGACCCCAGGAAATGATTTACTTCACTAACAGTTTGAGTCTAAGTATATCACTTAGAAGCATCATTATTTTTCATTGCCATTTGTTGTCACACAACCTGTTGCAGCTATAGCAGTTTGATCCCTAATTGTTTGTATGCTTTCCTTCCCCTCAATACTGGAGATGTTGGTTTGAATCCAGCATGTAGTGACGGGATTAGAACCATGGGGCTTATATTGGTGCCGTGACCCGGATAGGTGAGAGGTTTAGAAATTATAAAAATAAAACGTAGGCTAGCTATTAAGTGAAGTTTATTCATAAACTAATTACGAGAGGATCACCTGCTTATGATAGCTTGCGCATTATCCAATTTATAATTCACCAATCAGACGATTCCTAAGCCACTATAAATACCCTAAGTTCCATATAACAGCCTTCTTCATTTTGAAGAATCCCCTTTCCACCCCTACTCCTCTTCCTTTCCTAGATGGGTGGCATGGTGGCTCAGTGATTAGCACTGTTGCCTTACAGAAAGAATATCACTGGTTCTAGTTCTTATTAAGCCGGCCAACATTTCTGTTTTCAGTTTACATGTTCTCCCCGTGCTCACATGGGTTTCCTCTGGGTCCCCCAGTTTCCTCCCACCGTCCAAAAACATGCAACTAAAGTTAATTGACTAATCCATATCGGCACCATAGACATGCTCCTAGTAAGTTCTTATCTCTTAAAAGCAATCACTATCTGTTCATTAACTACTACAGCAAGGGAGTTCTGGAGATCTATCTCAGCTCAAACTCCCCTCACGCCCTGCAAACGGGAGGGAGCCCCGGGCTCGAGGATCTTATGAGCTCAGGGCTCTCTGGCGGGACAGCATGCCAAACAAGCTTTATAATCAATCATCAGCTAAGTGTGTACTCTTAAAGAGTTAAGCAAATAAACTTAACTCCCCTGGACGCAAGGTTGGGTGACTTTTTCTAGTTAAATCAAATAACTTTTCTGCAAAAAAAAATTCATTTGAGGTAATTTAATTAGTTACTTAAAACATACTTGGGTTTTATATAAATTACTTGTACATAAATGTCTTGTACATGAATTCCGTAGTTCTATACAACAGGGGTTCCCAAACTTTTCAGCCCATGACCCCCAAAATAACAATTTTAGTGACTCGCGACCTGTATATACTGAACATAAAATATATAAACCTTGCACATAAACCAATAGCCCCAAGTCTATTCATCATTTCATTTTGAAGAATTTGTGTTTTAATAATTACCTGCCTGCCTGTAATTATTACGTGGTGTTTAGGTCCTAATTAATTGGTTCAGGTGTGTTTGATATGGGTAGCAACTGAAATCTGCAGGAAGGTGGCTCTCCAGGAACAGGGTTGGCCACCCCTGATCTAGAGCAAAAGAAATCTAATTATTCATTTTTTTGTGTTATTACTTTAAAATGTTTTGGGTTGATATATGTTTAACATTGTTAAGCGTTATTAAAGGGTTAAAGGGTTTTGTATTGTCTGTGCAGAGATTTATATATGGATTTTAAGTGCTGTGTCTATTAATTAGATTTTGATGAATTTGTGGACTTGTAATGAGTAAGTTATTCAGTTTTCATTATTGATTACTTTTAGACAAAGCAATTAGAAAGTAATTTAAATATAATTTAAATAATTTATTCATTCATTTTCTTGTCGACTTAATCCCTATATTAATCTGGGGTCGCCACAGCGTAATGAACCGCCAACTTTTCCAGCACGTTTTTACGCAGCCTTCCAGCCTCAACCCAACTCTGGGAAACATCCACACAGACTCATTTACACTCATACACTACGGACAATTTAGCCTACCCAATTCACCTGTACCGCATGTCTTTGGACTGTGGGGGAAACCGGAGAACCCGGAGGAAACCCACGCAAAAAAAAAGCAAAATGACCTAGCCGAGGCCCGAACCAGCGACCTTCTTGCTGTGAGGCGACAGGTACTACCTACTGTGCCACTGCGTCGCCCTAATTTTAATAATGTAATTAGTTATTTAATTTATTTTTTGAACTAACATACAGCACTGCCTCAATTCAATTTAATTGAGGGCAGGATTTCCATTCAATCAATTTTGTTTAGCACCTAAAAATATTTTTATTTACACAATTAAATGCAATTGAGTTGATGCAACATGATTTTATCCAACAAATGTTTAAATACATTTGTATTTGTATTTAACTTAAAGTCAAAGGACCGATAATATCAAGTGTCTATTATGTGTTGTACATTTCGGAGTCTCTTAGTTTTATTTGAAGTATTCCTAAATGAACTAAAAGAGCCGTTTTAAGCATATTTAAAATTTACATATACAGTTGATTGAGACTGATCTCAGAACTCATTTTAGGACAGTTATTGCTCACTGAGCAAAGCAACAACTGCAGTTTTACTAATTAAACTGCAACACCCAAAGTATGGGTGCTTCTGCAAGGTGGTAACCTCAAAAACGCAAAGCATTACATGCAAATCTTCTAAATCTTTCAACTAAAGTGAAGATTAAACTCGTAAACTCGAACCAGTTTTTATATTAACTTTAAACACCTAAGATTACTTTTAATGTCAACATTAATGAAATCAGTCCCACACAAAGCATGCTGAAAACTACGAATCTCCTTACCAGATGGACCAACACAATTCCATTGTCCCAACACAAAAAACTTAAATTAACTTAATGGTTTACAAATTTAAGTGGACTAAACATAAAACAAAGAAATTAACCAAAGAATTTACAAGAATTGTGTTGTTTCAATTGATATTTGATACCGTATTCTGTTTTTGTTCTTATGTTAACTTCTATTCATTGTAAAGCCCAGTTTCAAGAGACCTAAGGGGGGGGGGGGGTTGAATTGATTTCAGCCTGTATGTTTTGTTAACAATTAAAAAAAAAAAAAAAAAGATTTGTGTTGTTTCAGCGCATTTTAAACAGGTAGTTTGAACAAACAGCAGTAATCTTTTTTGAGTGTAGTTAAACTCAAAGGTCTGATAATATCATGTGTCTATTTTGTGTCGCACATTTTTGAAGTCTAAGACTGACCTCAGAACTCATTTTAGGACAGTTATTGCTCACTGAGCAAAGCAACAACTGCAGTTTTACTACTTATACTGCAACACCCAAAGTATGGGTGCTTCTGCAAGGTGGCTATCTCAAAACTCAACGCATTACATGAAACTCTTCTAAATCTTTAAACTAAAGTGAAGATTAAACTCGAACCAGTCTTTATATTAACTTTAAACACCTAAGAATACTTTTAATTTCAACATTAATGAATTCAATCCCACACAAAGCATGCTGAAAACTACAAATCTCCTTACCAGATAGATGGACCAACACAATTCCGTTGTCCCAACACAAAACACTTAAATTAACTTAATGGTTTACAAATTTAAGTGGACTAAACATAAAAAAAGAAATTAGCCAAAGAATTTACAAGAATTGTGTTGTTTCAGCACGTTTTAAACAGGTAGTTTGAACAAACAGCAGTAATCTTTTTTGAGTGTAGTTAAAGTCAAAGGTCTGATAATATCATGTGTCTATTATGTGTCGCACATTTCGAAGTCTCTTAGTTTTATTTGAAGTTTTCCTAAATGAACTAAAAGAGCCATTTTAAGCATATTTAAAAGTTACATATACAGTTGATTGAGACTGATCTCAGAACTCATTTTAGGACAGTTATTGCTCACTGAGCAAAGCAACAACTGCAGTTTTACTAATTAAACTGCAACACCCAAAGTATGGGTGCTTCTGCAAGGTGGTTATCTCAAAACTTAAAGCATTACATGAAACTCTTCTAAATCTTTCAACTAAAGTGTAGATTAACTTCTAGCCAGTCTTTATATTAACTTTAAACATCTAAGATTACTTTTATTGTCAACGTTTCCCTCTCTTAATTCAATACCACACAAAGCATGCTGAGAACGACGAATCTCCTAACCAGGTTGTTGGACCAACACAATTCCTTCATGTTGTTCCAACACAGAACGCTTAAGTTAACTTAATGTTCACAAATTTAAGTGGACTGAACATAAAACAAAAAATAATTAACCAAAGAAATTTCAAGAATTGTGTTGTTTCTGCTCATTTTAAACAGCTAGCTTGAACAGGCAGCAATGCATGCTTACCGTTTATCGTCCAGAAATATCAGGATTTACTTACTTGTGCGCATTAACTCATGCGTAACCACTCATGCTGTTTGTTTTGTTCTAGAAGCAGTTTACTGACCAAGCGACAAGACCAGGCTGCCAGAAAAATCATGCGCTTTCTGCTGCGGTGCCGTCACAGGTATGTCAAAGCCAAAAACTTCCACAAGGCCCAGGTGATCCCAAGGCCCTGATGTTCTTCTAGCATGCACACGCTTAACTATGGCATACTTTAACATTTTAGAAGAATTATTTGTAACATTCTCCAGTAAAAAAAGGTTATTGGCACGTTTCCAAATCTCTCAATTACACCAACATGAACATCAAGAGTCGGCACCGGACAAACCTTGGTGTTTTCATGGCTCTGCTAGAAAGCCCTATTGTGTTTGGTCCCATTTCCCCAACCCAACCGAAACCTTAGTGTGTACTAATAGCTGTCTGGTGTTGTTTTGCTGTTTATGCAAAGCCCCTTGATGGACCATAGACTATTCAAACGGGTGAGTGCAGCCTCAGTAAATCAGCTCGTTCCCCTCGATTTCCCCTCTTTTATCTCCCTGTCTCTCCCTTTTTTTCTTTCATCTTGTTCCTTGATTTCAGACTCTGCTGTTCCCTATGACTTTATTCTGTCCTTTCTTTCCCTCCTTCCTTTTATCTTATTTCCTCTATTGCTTTATGCCTGCATGCATGACGGAGCCCGAGTTTGACTGAGCCTTATATGAGAGAGAGAGGACTATAGATCCAACTAACCTGCAAATACAGATGATGCATTAATGGCAAAACTAACAAAGCACTCTCTCTCTCTCTCTCTCTTTCTTTCTCTCTTTCTCAATACCTCTATCTTCCCAAAAGTCTCTTCCATCTCTCTTGTTATGAGGATGCTTATGACAACACTAAGGACTGCTGGGTAGTGCATTTGGCAATTGCATGATGGCTAAAGATATGGAGGCCTTGCTTTTATCAGGGCATGCTTGAAACAACATCTACCTTTCTCCATGGAAGAGAAATGTCTTGAATGCCTGGCTGCCTGTTTTATACATCTCTTTCAGCTTTTATATAAGCTTGATTTGGGGGCTGAGGGCGGGACGGAGGGGTCAAACTGTGAGCCGACAACATGTTTGGTGGGGTGGAAGGGGTCGTATGTTGGGTATTCAGTATGTGTAGAAGTATAACATGTTGACTAATATAAACATTTAAGAAATTGTTGTGATGTACTGCGCATGAATTGTAGGGTTATGAATTGTTTTAACATTAGATTAAGATTGATGCTTCACTTTTGGACTTTATTCATATTTTATATTGACATGTGTTTGCTTTGACTCCTAGATGTAGAATGTAGAATTCAAAGAAAATGATTTCTCCCACAGATTTTGTTGTGGCCAATAAAAAAAAAAGAGTATGCGAAGATTGAAATCACACTTTTAAAATGTGTGAATGCCATTGGATTAGATGCGAAATGTCAAACCAAATATCATCTGTGCTCAAATGTTGGGCAAGAACCACATTTCTGAACAATTCTTGCTTTGATTTAAGCAACTACACTTTGTGAAATAAGGTTTTGACAATCAGAAATATTCCAAATCATCATGTTTAAACTGTACATTACTACCGAAACATTCAGTTCTGCTCGAAAAGTGTGCATATGCTATGTTTCTTTAGAACAAAAGACATTTGCTTTGATATTTTATTTAATACTTGTGACATTCAGACATTTTTAAGTGTGATTTTAGTATCCACACTCCAAAAAATGCTTTTCTAAGAGTTGTTGTCTTGTTTCTAGTCCAAAATAGAGATGCTACGGTCAGGATTTTTGCAGCTGATACCAAGTATCTGTTCCATGTCATTGTGATCAGCCGATACCACGTACCGATTCTGATGCTTCAACCTTTTCATATTACTTACACATGCTTATAACCCGAATATATGTGAAAGACGCTTAACAGGTTTTATTTTAGAGATCATGCATGAGGTTTAGCTGTGTCGTTTTTATTTTCTGTCTGTTTCAGGCTCAAACGGATATGGCTAACAGCTACTCTAAATGAGAGTATTTACACAGCCGAGGCAAAGGACATGCTAGTGGAGGCATGATGCTTTCTGGGGACGTGGAGCCGATTCGCGAATTACAGCACAATATGTTAGCTGACCAATCAGAGCCTCTTGAGGGCAGGCCTTTCAGAGGAATTAGGAAATATGAGTCGTTTTCATGTTAGCTTATGCCTAGTTCACACTAGAGGATTTTAAGCCTGATTTGAGCCCGATTTCGAAGTTAACGAGCTCGCCGACAGATCGGGCTGTGATCGGGAAGAAATCTGCGAGTGCTCGGCGCTCGCCGCACTTTATGTGTGAACAACTGAACAATGCATCAACGAGGCTCGCTGACGCGTCGCCGACACCTCGCAGACAGAAATCCAACATTCAGCATGCTAAATATTCCAGAGCAGTCGGCCGACTCAACCCCACGTGTGGTCAGATGTAGTGACGAGCTACAGCCAATGAGAGAGCAGATCAGCATGAGCTGAATGGCTGTGTGTTTAGGAGCTCAGCAGAAACATCTGTGACTGGTCAAAATGGGCATCGGTGCACTCGCTTCATTCTGCGTTAGCACAGACATGAGAGTAGGATATATTAACAGTGGAACTAGAATTGTGTAACTATTAGAATTACCATACTGCTCATTCTGACCGTTCTCATATAAAACGCCATATTGTCACAACATATTTACATTCAAAGCTATTATTGAGATATTAAAATTAAACTTTGAATGTCTGGCATCATATTTAATGACACCATTACCCTAAAAATATAATCTTTTTTTTGGGGTAATACAGCCTATAAATATGTAGTTAAGATACTAAAACACTTAAAGGTCTTGGATTTCATTTTTACTTTCAAACAGGAGCTATTTCACAGCACAGAATATGCAGTTTTGAAAGATATCTGAAGTAAATTGATGTTTTTGCCATCAGAAAGTTTTGTTTATGTTAGCAGGAAGTTGCCTGGCAAGAAAATGCACACAAATTTAAAGTCACAGTGAAAAGTATCAGACATGCATGCAGTCATTTTGACCAATATGGTAATTTAAGGCAGAAATGCTCAGTTCTTTACTGTTTTGTAATAAAAAAAAATTGCAATGTCAGAAAGAAATACACTGATAGTTAGAAAACGGCAGGGTGTTATAGATATGTTAGTTTTATTTCAAAGAGTTATACAATTCCAAAAATTAAAAACTCTCTGTGTATCTATCAGATGAGTGATTAATCCGCTGATAAATCAGCTGATTTGACGATGTTTTTAAATGCTTTCTTCAAAGCTTGAAACGCTGTCAGTGATGTCATCAGCACACAAGCAGCCAATAGTGTTCAGCTTTTTCTGACGACTCCTCTCTCATAATTTCATTGGCTGTGGTTTGGTTGCTTGAATGAGATGTTGGGGAATGAGTTGTTGTCAGATCATGTAGTGTGTGACCCCCCTCTTGTGGATCATTTACAGAGTGTTGCGTAGTGTGAACACCACAGAGATTAAAAGACACAAAGTCAAGTCATGTAGTGTGAACGGCACAGTGATCTGCTGATGTTTAAAATCCTGTAGTGTGAACTAGGCTTTAGTAGCTGTATATAATAAAGTGAAGCATGAGCACACAATGCTTTGCATAAACACAACCAACCCTTAAAAATACACCATGGACTATGGAGTCAGAAAAGACTCAAAAGTAATTCACGCAAAAGACACGATGTAAACATGCGTAGCCAAATTCACGTGGATAAAATCAAATTCACGTGCGTAAAATATTTATTTATATTCACAAAAAAATTTCATGTGCACAAAATAAAAATACATTTTCATAAAATACGTTTCACAAATGCAAAACACCATTTGCAAAATGTATAAGAGTGTACAAAAAGTTTTGAATGTTTAAAACTTGCGAGTTCATCCTTAATGAGAATGTGCAAATCCTCTTTCACGTACGACTCCCCCTGGATACGTGTGTGTGTATTTTTGAGACTTTCCTGCCAGAAGCAGGGCAGCTCGTACCTTTCAGCCAATCAGATAAAAGCTGTAGTCGATGACACCCACTCTGCGCTCCATTTGCGCAGACTGTTTCTCTCCAGCATGGCGAACGGAGAAAGCAGCAGTCACAGTCGCACTTTTTTTTTACATTTATTTATTTATTTGACCATAGCCTCACTCTTTTTATCCATTATTTTGCCGCAGCTCCGCTCTTCTTATTTATTGTCTCACAGCCTCATGAGCAAAATGTAGCCTGCAGGGTAATGATGAGGATTAACTATCATTTCTTCTTTTTTTTTCATTTTTATTGTTAAGACATATAAAACTGTAAGGTTGTTGAACATTTGAAGTTCTAAAGCAGCTGTTTTCTTGAAAAAGACGTGATAGTGTCATTAGAAACTGAATTGGAAATTACCTTATTTTAATATAGTCCGTTGTGAACTGAGGTGGGCCGGTCTATGGCTTAAAACTCCAGGGCTGAAAAGGAGTCCCACTCCGGCCCTGATTATATCTAATGAACGTAAACAGGCTGCTGTTGTGCTTTAGTAATATGTAGAATATAAATATAACATTAATACTTTTCGGCAGATTTTTAACACAAATCGAGCCTCTCGGATCATTTCAAACATGTTTGATGCCATCAGGATTTCAATCTGCCCTCCAACTTACAGCCGCATCACAGAAGAGAAGAGCTGAGAAGAATTTATTTTTTATTTTTTTGTATATATCTTAATGTTATTATATACAGCTACTCAGCTAACATAAAAATGACTCATATTTTCTAATTCCTCTGAAAGGCCTGTCCTCAATAGGCTCTGATTGGTCAGCTAACATAATGTGCTTTGATTCGCGGATCAGCTCCATGTCCCCAGGAAGCATCATGCCTCCACTAGCACTCACTTTGCTTTAGCTGTGCAAATGCTGTCAGTCAGAGTAGCTGTTATCCGTATCAGTTTGAGCCTGAATCAGACAGATAATGAAGCGGACACAGCTAAACATCAGGCCTGCTCTCTAAAATAAAACCTGACAAGTGTCTTTCACATATATTCAGGTTATAAGCATGTGTAAGTGATATGAAAACGTTCACATATCTTTTGCGAGTTTGTTATTTGAGATATAGAAAGCAAGGAAAGAGGCTGCATAGAGAGACACTGCAGTGCCGGCATTTTAGCTTTCTCTGCTATAACATTTCAATGCCTTTTGTGGCCACACCCCTTCGGGTTTGTGATCTCATTAACCCGGATGTATTTTTTTGTAGTCCCCAAACTTGCTGTAGGCTTTGCTAAGCTAACTCTGTAAAAGCCAATGTCTCCGTTTGCATTGAACTTTGAGCGTCTTACATTCAGAGATGTTGTTTATGTTCACACAGCTCCATACACATCAACTAAAGTTTAAAACATGATATCCTAGTGGACCACCCCTTTAAAACCCCACCATAAGGCTGAATTATACTTCTGTGTCGAGCGATTGCCATACCCCACAGCGCATGCCTTGCCCATAGCCATCCATTTATACTTCTGCGTTCTGTTTGTGTTGCTCTGGAATAACACTTCCGAAACGCTAGCTGGAGTTTTTATGTTCCTCTGTGTCGACTTTCTTCACAAGTGTTTCGTTTACATGGGAAATACCTGTTACATTAATGTATAAGCAGCTAAATCTCGCTTATTCAGAGGTGGGAACCAGCGGACATGCAACAGCTTTGACGTAATAATAACGTAAACACAAAACAGTAGTTTCCATCTGGAGCTCCTCCATGGGACTTGACGCTTGTTTAACTCTCCCGCCACTATTAGGCCTGGTTTATACTTCTGCGTCGAGTGATCAGCTTGACCCACGGCGCATGCTTCTGCGCCATACTTCTGCGCGATAATTCCATTGCTCTGCAATAACACTTCAGAAACACTAGCTGGCAGTAGGTGTTTATGTTTGTCTGTGTCGAGTTTCTTCGCTGGTGTTATGTTTATTCTGAATGCTACCTTAATGTACAAGTGGTTGAAACTCGCTTATTTTGAGGCAGGAACCGGCGGACGTGCAACAACTTTAATCATAAGGTAAACACAAAACAACAGTTTCTATCTACACACAATCACTTGTAAACACTCGCTCCATCAGGCTCGCCCAGCTCTCACCTCCGCCGACCAATCACAGAGCTTGCGCTACAGTTACAATTTTTGAGAGGTCCCCGTCAGCATCGCCGACAGCCACGGCAAGGGCTATGTGTCCACGTGTAAGCTGCGTTGGAGAAAACTTGTGCGCTTGATGCAGAAGTATAAATCAGCCTTTAGCGCCTCCCATTCTCGTCAACGATAACATGCTGAAAAATCACAGCTCTTGCGCTGTACGTCGTCCAGAAGTGTAGCTACATTTTTTATGAGATGCACATCTTCGTCAGCTACGTCGAAAGGTATGTAGCTCTGCGGAAGCTGCGCCGGATCATCCGCACGCACTTTGCCACAGATGTTGAAATCAGCCTTTACCAGGACTCAATAAGGAAAACAATGTTTACTTGTGAATGTACCACAAATCACGTTGCACTACTTGTTTTCATCAGTCTTAAATAAATCCTTTAGTCAATATCTTTCACAATATAGTTGTGTCTTATGTAAAAGTACTTGAATAGTCTGTCTTGGGTTATATGTATAGTTTAAGTATGCATGACAATTTTGCCTCTAATAGACATCTAAACGTAGACAGCTTGGCTAAAACAAGGCTAAACTTGGGCTGTTAGTGAAAGTCTAATATATTTAAGATTAAGAATAGCCCAAAACTAGACTAGTCATCAAATATACAGATTAGACAGACTTTGTAGTCATTCATTTCTGTTTATTTGATGACTTGTCTAGTTTTGGCCTATTCTTAGACGTCTATGAGATTTTCCCTGACAGCCCAAGTTTAGCCTTGTTTTAGCCAAGATGACTATGTTTAGACATTTATTAGACATCTATTAAAAACAGAAAATGCTAGCTGGGATCATCGCTTGAAGAATTATTAAACATTTAAACTAGAAACAAGACAAAAACCCAAAGTAAGAAAAGCATTTATTGTGTTTCTCAAGGTTTTAAAAGTCTTTGTGGTTTATAGTAAGGGCATATTTGTTGTTCTTCGCTGATTCCAGTGAGGAGAAAGAAATGAAAATAGCAGGTTTATTTGCTAATGATCTGTGATTCATGTGAGGGCCCTGAATGTTTGTGAAATCCTCAAGTTAATTATGTAAAACTCTTGTTTTTGCTCTGTTTTTAGGGCGAAAGAATTGAAAAAGGCCAAGGAACATGAGAATGCCGCAAAGAGCCCCGTCGCAATGTAACATCTCCGAGCAGACCCTTTCTCTTCCACTTCAACTGCGTTTTTACAAGAGACGAACACTTTAGAGGAGGAAAAAAAGCAAAAATTCTTCAAGAAGCGGAGCGTGTCATCGGACGTGCGGCGGTTGAACTCTAGCAGCGTTGTGACTGATTCTGCATTGTGTATTTTCTCGCTACGGGGGAACTGAAATCAAGACTATTGGGGAAATATGACATTATCTTCATGGCATTTTTGCACTCTTCATAGATTTTTTTTCTTTAGATTATAAGAAAAAAAAGGAAAAAAAAAACGAACGAAGACCAAGGAGCAGAGGCTTTTTATTCTGACGACGCTTGTAAAATATCACGCGACATGAACAGATGGAAATCAGAAAAACGTCATGCTGGAAGCCGCTTCAGATTACATTTTTATATTTTGAAAGGAAAAACACAGCAATCAGTTTGGAACAAAAAAAAAAAAGAACAAAACCTAATGTAAAATGTAAACCAAAAAAAGGCCTCATTTCAGTGACCATATGCATGCCGAGTATTTGAAATCAGTCTCTCATTCTCCACAAATCTTTGTTTTTGACAAATGCTGTCGGTTCATTCAAAGGGAAGCCTTCATATGAATGTAGATGGGGTCAGGGCAAAAAAAAAAATGCTGGGTTTGAAATATCAGTGTCTTACCTTTGTCTTTACGGGGGTTATAGGGGACTTCTGACGACATCTTGTGGGATTGAAGCAAAGCCCTCTGGGTTACCTGTTTCGTGTGCACTGTTTTCGACTTTCTTATGGGTCCTTTTCTTAATGTCATTTTTGCTGGCCTGACTTTGTGTGTCCCGTGTTTGTTGAATTGAATCTGGATACAGTGCATGTGTTTGAGCGAAACGCTCCTGCATGCTGACGTAAATGTTTTGTGTTTTATTTTCACTCATTCATTCATATTGGTGATATTGTGGCACCATCAAACTAGCCTAGTCCTATGTTGCCTGTTTGTTTTCTGAGAATATTATTATAAAGACTATTATTTTTGTATAGTTCTGTTATTTATTTTAGTAGTATTACTGGGTTTTGCTTAAGCGTTTTATTTTAATTGTGTGAAGGATCGTCGATCCTTTTTGTTTTAAAAACTGACTTTTTTTATGTGAATTGTGCCACAGCGCCAAACGTATATTTGCAAAGGTTATCTTCCATTAATGTGTGCGCGTGCGTGTGTGTGTGCGTGTTGTGATACGTTTCTTCATTGTTACTGTTCGTGATTTCCAACAGCTCCAGAAAGCCACCACAGGCTTTCCCAAGGAGATTCACAGAACATTGCCTTGACTTCTTGACTTTTTGAAGGGTCCCTATACAGAAGCTTCAACAAAAAAAAAAACAACAAAAAAATCCATATTTTTGACTATTGAGTGGTCTCTGTATATATATCGAAGATGGGTGAAGGAGCATTGATAGCCAGAAACTTTTTCCGAAGAGGATTGTATTTAAGAATATATAGTATTTTATTCATAAATTGGATTATAACACATTAAGAGACGAACAAAAAAATATATTGTATAGTTTTCTTTGAGCGCCCAAGATGTACGGTTGTATTGTTTGTAAATACTGTAAATATCGGTTGCGAAGAAGGAGCCATGTGCATGAAACTTTAAGACATTGAACATAATGTAAAGATAAAAATGTAGTGGCAACGGTCTGTAATACGAGTCGAACAACTTCACTATAAGACTTTGTTGGAAATGTTCTAACGCAGAGCGTTCTCTAAAGCATGACATGAATCACGATAAAACCGTAGATTTAGCAGAAGAGCCAAACAAATCCGTCAGACACAACTGGATTATTATTATTTTTCAGGGTTAGAGAGAATTATTTTCTTCAGTTCTTCTTCTACAAATGGTGACCAGTCATATGAATACTACTATAAGCTACTCCTTTTGAGAACGACGAGTCTATTGAACGACAAACATCACTCATACACCCAACAGAGGATGAAATGTCTCCACAGGTTTTTTTTCTTTTGTTGTTGTCTTGTTTAACATGACTAGGAATATTCTCACATTTAATCGTCTCCTCAGTATTAAACAATGGAGGTTAAAAGTAGGTCATGTCATATTAAACATGATGTTGACGTGAGGGTTGTGATTGGTTATTTCAAGCAGGCGATTCCCATACACATGCTAGAAAATATCACATTCAAAGAGGTTCAAGCATATCGTATCGCTTAAAACATACATTTCTACGACTGCCATGCGCTCATATTATTCTTATTCATAGCTTTATTTTCATTTCTCGGGGGGCTGCTACCGACATTCAAAACCCCATTGTTGAGTCACGCACATTCATATTGATTTGTCCTCTTTTTGTTGCTCTTTTCACAGCACATTCGTGAATATCTTTCACAATTTCTCAGAAAGAAATTCGAGACTAACCTTCCCCCTAAATTTCCAAAGTGATTTCAGCTGACAGGAGGCATCATTTTAACTTACACCAGCACATTTTGCCTGTTAAGATATATTAAATAAAAGGACATGGAAAGAATGTGGTGCTGAAATATTATATAGTTTTACTATCTATTCCCCACTCAGAGACTCAGTGTTATTATAGAAAGTGCCTAAAATATTCAACCAATATCAGGAGTGTTTGATTCCTAAAGTCGACTGCTCTTTTTTTTGATGGTATACAGCACTAAAATAAACGAAGCCCAGGTTTGTTTTCTCCCCTTAAACTTGAACATGAAGCACCTGCCATATTGGTTTTGTCGCCTATTCATTGACTTCACTTCATGTCTCCAGTTATGACTAATGTTTTTGCACATTATGCATGCATGCTTTCATTATTTCTTTCGTTTTGTGTTCTTTCCCATGTCATATCTAAACTGGGCCAGGAAAGTAGGACATGAAAGTTGGCACATTATATAATAATTTCATCCGGAAAACCATTGCTAGATTCAAGTCAGAGCACAACTCCTCATAAAGGTGTCCACCTTCTCCATCCCAATGCTATTCTTCTGTCGTTAAACTTCAGGAAATCATCCGAACTCGCCAGGAAAACTGTTTATGGATCTCCAGGTATATGTATCTCAGTAACTTTCTGTTTGGGTCATTCGTACGGGAACAGAAGAACAAATCTGCCTCCCTTATGTAGTTTTTTACTCAGGGTGCTAAAACAGGGAGAGGGTGTTTCACACGGAGACTAGAGTAGGTTAGGTTCAAAGTCTCCGGGTTCAGCTCAGAATCAACAGGAGAAACCACTGGGGGTGTGTATACTTCCATTCGCTTCTTTACAAACCACAGCTTTCGGAGACATGACTGTGACTCGGGTTACAGGATATTATAGGCTAGACCGCGTGTGTTTATAGAGTTTTTACGACCATTATTTCCAAATCTGAGCAGGTATCATCGTTCGTGCAGGTATCATCGCTCATTTAGTAGTATTACCACATCCCCGTGGGATTGGGAATGCATGATAAGTATACCTCAGCGCCAAATACCTTCAGAAAAGGCGGGAGATCCAGTCCTCTTATGAAACAGCTTAGTATGCGTGCATCTTTTACGTCGACCGGATCATGCTTTCCGTATTTTTGTGTCAGAGAAGAGAAATAATATGCACTTTGTACAGCTCACCATCCCAGTTGAATTTCCTCTCCGAGTCCTGGTGTGTTTTGCGCGCGCACGTGCGCGTGCGTATGTGTGTGTGTATAAATGTGCTATATCTCGACGTATGAACACCGATGAGCACGCGTGGAGGTTTTAGCCGAATGAGAGGAAAACACTAGTATTGGTGCAGTTGGAAGTTTGTACGATGTCCTACAAAATCCTCTGTTTGGAACTCCGGAAATGCAGGTTTTAGGCTTAAACTGAACCGCAAAAACCACCCGATTATAAGCTTTTCACTTACAAGTACAGAGCAATAAACACTTTGTTTTTAGCTGAGCTCTTTAGGTTGAAAGAATACGGATATGTCAAACATAAAATATAAAGAAAAATAGAAAAAACAGACATTGGGACATGCTTAGTTCACTTCCTCTTATGCAATTACAGGTACACAGAGAGAGGTGTTC
>NC_141031.1:43195000-43212500 GCF_052040795.2 Danio rerio
GTTCTTTTTAAATGTCTAGATAAAAAACTAAAACTTTTTTTCTGCTTTGATCACAGTGTGTTCTTGAGAAGCTTTTTAAATATTTTGGGACAGTAAACATGTTAGGCTAAATAATTTAAATGAATCATTGACTTCTGCTTTCTGCTGTCACAGACTTCTGCTGTCACAGATTTCATTACAATTTAAAATGGGGTTTAAATTTTAATTCTTTGGATATCATTTTCTGCTTGAGATACTGTTATATAAAATACTTTAAACAAAACATAAAAAAGAAACTGTTATATACCATAGGAATGGTATAGCAGAAAATGTTGGCGGTTTTAAAAGCTTGACTTTTCTTGCCTATTCACATGTTTGTCTTATATGGCCCATTTCCACTGACTATAACAGTACTGTATGGTACGGTAACCGTTGGTACGGGTCACCTTTATCAGGCTTGCTTTCCACTGCCTAAAAGGTACTAAAGGTACTATATAGGGAATAGGAGTTTTTTTAAATATTGTTGAAAATATTCTTGGAGTCGATTAGTATATTTTGAAAATCTCATATCATTGCCATCAGTTGAAATTCTGTCCTGTGTTTAACCAAGTTGCAGTAATCTGCATTTGTGTTGACTTAAAAAAGATGAACTGATGGATAATAACACCTCAAATGAGGCTGAAAGCATCTTAATTTAGTATCTGAAAGAATTTTCTGACATTACTGTCAGTCTGATGAAAGAGATACTGAAATGCTGCACTCTCAAAAGAAATGATGTTTTCTGTTTGTTTAAAATACTTATTTAAAATAAGCTTAAACAACACAATTCTGACGTGTTTTTAATTGTTTTATTGTTTAATTGTTTTATGTTTAATCCACTTACTGAATGCTTGTAAAAACTAATAAGTTAAGTAAATTCCTTCATGTTGTCCCAACACAAATTGAATATGTGGAACCCATTTTACAGTGCTGAGTCTGGGTCACTTTATAGCTTAGATATAACCTCTTAAGTCACCATAAAATCCAAATACTTTTTATTGAATACTGCAATATTTAGGATTACAAGTAATTTTATGTTTTTATAAATATATTTTTTGTATTATTTGTTTACCCCAATTGAAACAATTTCTTTCAGTGACCTCTCTCTTTTGAAAACATGCGCACTGTCATGAAGGTGGGATCAAACTTTCACTTACAGGAGATCCACCAATAGCAAACCACAGCCCAATAAGGGTTCTGCTCTGCATTTTCTACTGTTTAAGAAGTTTTTTTTTACTCCTTCACACATCAAAATATAGGGAAGAGGAGACTAGCACAGCTTCTGTTTCATAACTTTAATCCTGGACGTAATTTACACATATAGAGTTTTAGAAAAGCTATGAGTAAGTAATTTAAAAGTATATTATTGTAATATATTTATCAGTAGCACTTCAGTCTTATCAAATTGAAATAAAGTGCTGCAGATAATTTATTTTTTATTAGTGATTTTTACCCATTGGGATTTAAATGGCTTCTATTATGCCGCTTTTTACAAGATGTATAATAAGCCTCTGATGTTCCTGGGTTGTTTATGTGAAAATTCAGCTCAAAAATACCACACAAATAACTCTTTGAAATTGCAGCTTTAAGGCTTTGATTCAAATTGTGCATGTTTTGGTGACTGTTGCTTTAAATTCAAATGAGACTGAGCTATTTTCAAAAGTGGGCAGAGCTAAAAACTCCTATATATAGTGGCAGATTCAATACTGCACTAATGTTATCTCAGTAAAAAACTGATAAATTAAAAAATCAGTGGCTTAAAAGATTTTATTTTGTGGGATCGAGTATGGCGCAAAACTCCAATGGCAGATCGTTGTTTATGCTAGTGAATGAGAGATGGTCACTAATGGGCAGGGCTTTCCCCTTCTGATGACATGTACAACAAGAGAGAGTGTCAATCAAAGGGTTTTTGCAGACTGTTTTTATCAAGTGTGATTATAAAAATTAATTTTTACCATTATGGGCGGGATTTTGTCACACATTCGTGTTTAAAAGTGTATAAAAAAAAGGGATTTTTTGTGCATAATAGGTCCCCTTTAAAAACAAAATTGTTAATGTGTAATAAACCAACAAGCTTTAGGAAAAATAACTATCAATTTTTTTGATTTGAACAAAAAAACATTTATTAAAATTAAAAGAGACTTAATGGCTTTTACTAAAAAAAGAATCCCATGAAGCATTGTGAAAGACAGCAATCAAAAAAAAAAAAAAAAAAAGCCAAGAAATGTAAAACTATTTTAAGTATTAAAATATATATATATATATATATATATATATATATATATATATATATATATATATATATATATATATTTTATTATTTTTTTTTTTCCACTGTGGATAATTACTATTACTTATGAATTATTTTTATTTCTATGAATTATTATTACTCTTATACTCTAATGCTTTATTGGATCATGGCATGTTCTGTAGTATTGGCTGATCGCATTAGGAAACCTCATTAAGCAACCGTCACTAATAAACACAAGTCTTCTTTGTAAAATCAATTTAGAAAGGAGCACGTATCGAGTCTAACTGCTGGAGGATTTCACCGCTGAGATTCCTGCAGTGACCACATGATCTGAGGGCAAACGGTGCCTTCCACGTCTGGGTGTGGAATGTGTGTGTTTTTCTTTGCTCTATATTGAGTCCTGATGATTCTTTTAATGTCGCTTTTTAGTGTCTTTCTGTTCCTCTTTCCTTTTTCCCCTTCAGCATGGTTTAAATATCATCAGCAGCATTAAACAATAGTTAAAACCTTTCACGTGACTTTCACATGTCTGTCTGCGGTGTAGAGATGGGATTTTTCCTTTTTTTTATTTTTTATTTCAGATAAACACACTTTGGCTTCCGATGTGAGCAGCAAGCAACATCATTTTTTAGAAGAATAATTGCAGGATTTGAAATATTTTGGGATATTCATTAATGCTATATATGTTGATGATCATATCTTGAGCATTTCAAAATATAATAAATAATAATTGATTATTTGAAACATTGACACATTAATCCCACATACACAGACGTCGAGTTTTTATAGAAATTAGTTACATAGTAAATTAGTAACATATTTTCAATTCAAATTTCTCTAAAAACTTAAAGGCATTAAGACTCAATAATACATTAATTAATTGTATTGAAATTACGTTACTCAGATCATGGGTGTACACAAATAAGAAAAACCCCACAAAAGAAATGTAAATATAATCTATAAAAAAATTTTTATGTAAAAAGTGAGAGTAAAAAGACTTTACAAAATACATTTTGTTTAAAATAATGGATTAACGTTTACTAATGAGGTCTTATTGCAAAGTGTTAAATTTATTCTACTTCATAATCCTTTTGAAATTAAGTTAGCTTGAAATATTTGTTTGGAACATCAGTAAATGTACAGATAAAACATAAATGTTCAGACTTTTGTCTGTACATTTTAAAGCAATACTGAAAAAAACGTATTATTTTATTATTTATATAAACTAGATCGATCACTTCTCTTTATTTACTGCTAAATTATGGAATTTTCCGATTTCTTTCCCCCCTTTTTTTCTGACAGTAGGACAATCTAAAATTCATTAAGTTTTTAAATCATTCCTTTAAACTTACTTTTTAGGGTAGCTTTTGTGATTTAAGATATTTCATTATCTTATTATCTTTCCTTTCTATTTTCTAACTAGTTCTTATGCATATATTTTGTGCGTGTATCTTTTACCTTGACACATTTCATACGTATGCTTTTTAGATGCTGATTTTTAAGACACTACAATATATAAACTAACTTTATTATATTATTAAAGTAATGTTTTTGCAGCTAATGTCAATATTATGATGATTTAATGTATAGAGGCATATAAACCTTTAGCAAGTATCACAAAAAGAAAATTTGATTCAATTATTACAAAGGGCTTCACAAATCCATCATAATGCTCCTTAAATAAACTCGTTTGAGCTAGTTTGTCCTGATTTTCTCTTCATTAGAAGTCCTGTTATGTGGTTTCACGCAGATCACTCTGGATTTGTGGTCTTACCTGCTCTCTGTCTTTTAAATTCTGTAAACCGTGTTTGTTTAGTTTTTGAAATGGTGTGTTTATGTCTTTCGTGTAATGCTAGCAGCACTCCCTGCTGAATCAAAGTTGTAATTACTCCTTTTATTATTATCCTTTTAAGCCATAAATGTAAGTAACCACTAGGTGGCAGTACAATATGCCATTACGTTTGCCTCTACTGTAATTCTTACTGCCTTAAAATACATAAAAGCATTACATAACATGCGGTAAATTCAATATTAGTATTTGAATATTGTAAATGTTAAAACATCCCCCCATGCAAATTAGCTTTATAGCTAACTTTAGCACAGCATGTCATGTTATGCATTTCCACTGTATAAATAAAGTAACTTTTATTCTAGGTGTTATAGTTATAATTATCTGTCTTTTTTTTCTTTTGCACTTTCACAATGTAGATTGTGTCAAAACAGCTTAACATAAATGAAGAAAACATAGTAAAAGCCATAATGCAGAAGTGGCCAAAATTTTTCATATGAAGGGCCAAAGACAAAATATTATTGAGAGCTGTGTAAATATGCCAAACTATATTACATTAAAATTACCATGGCTAATTTCCTAAGTTATTTAATAATATTTTAAAAAAATCGAAAACCTTACTTTAAATGGTATTAACTAATTCAGTATAATTTTTTTAATGATAACGTTGGAATAAAACCCATAAACAATTAAATTTTTAACACAGTGGAGTTCAATGTTGAATACACTAGTCAAGCAGAATCTGCCTTTGACTTGATTTGAGTGACAGCATGTACATTTAATCAAAATCTGATTAATTTACACCATTTAATTTCAGTTAGCTTTTAACAGTAAAACAAACAAACAAACAAGGGGCTACATTAAATTTGAATTGACTATCTTAAAACCATCCCCATCATTTTAAATCTCTTCTCAGATGAGACGGTGGGCCAAATCGAATGTTACCATTGGCCAACCTTAGCCTGTGGGCCCTGGTTTGGGCATCTCTGGTATAAAGTAAAGTATGATATTCTAAGTCTTATAATTCATGTTTAATGAATCTGTCTTTATTTCTTTAGCACTTTCAGATGTAGGTTGTGACACCAAAACAGCTTAACAGTGACAAAGAAATTAGATTTAAAGCCATGTTTTAAATTGTGGTACATTCAGAAGCCCTGAGAAAATGAGAAAATATTGTATTCAGTCCAACAAAACCCCAAAGATTTAGATTATATTTGGGCCCCTTTTCTTGTTACTTACTCTTATTTTTTTTGTTATTGTTTAAATTCAATGTTTTATCATATTTTTAGATGTCGCTTATAGGGATGCTCCGATCAGGATTTTTGATGCTGATATCGAGTACCGATTCCTTGTCATGGTGATCGGCCGATACAGAGTACCGATTCTAATGCTTTAAGCTCTAAAATTCATCTTCTTTAAAAGCACATTTTAAATGAATGATGAATCTTAAAAGAAGATCCCTCATTACCTAAGAGCAGGGGTGCTCAATCCTGTTCCTGGAGATCTACCTTCCTGTACAGTTTAGCTCCTACCCTGATCAAACCCACCTGAACCAATTAATTAGGACCTGAAATTCACTTGATAATTACAGACAGGTGTGTTTGATGAGGGGTGCAACTGAAATCTGCAGGAAGGTAGATCTCCAGGAACAGGATTGGCCACCCCTGCCTAAGAGAAAAAATTAAGGATGCTACATATAACAACTTAAACACATCTCTTATAACCATTTAGGTGTGAACATGTCATGACCAGAAGCAGCTTTGCAGAACATAATAGATAGCACAGATAAAGAAAATTGGTAAGAAAAATGACTAACAATGCAATTTGGAAACAGCATGTCTGAATCAAGAAAAAGTTTGAAGTGCATATTTGATGCATAAGTGCACACCTAAATCCATTACTTCTTTACTAAAAGGAAATAGGCTTATAAACTACTGTTTATTGCAATAAGTAGGGCTGCCCCCAAATAGTCGACTAAACTTTAGTCGATATGAAGAGGGCTTGGTCGAATACATTTTCATTAGTCGGTTAGTTGCAAAAAAAGAAAAATCACGTGAAATTACGCAATCAAGGGCTGCGCAGTCAGTGTATGACATCAGCAACGACAGTTTAACGCGATCTCGCGCCTCACGGTATACCAAAGCGCACTTGTGGGAGAGGTGTCTGACTGACGCTAACAATTATGTCAGGAAAAAAGTCCAAAGTGTGGGATCATTTTGAAAAGTCGAAGGACGACCCTAAAAAGGCTGTTTGCAAACTCTGCAGGAAAACATTTGCCTATCACTCGTCAACATCGAATATGTCTTATCATTTAAAACATGTAAGTAGTAACGTTAACCACCTCACATGGCCCCTCGTTTAAACAATAAGGATATAAACACATTTGCGTTGTTAAGTTAAATCATTTTCATGGTTTTTGACATGCATTTGTCTCTAGGCTCATCCACAATATAGCAGTGATGATGTGGCGTCGTGCGCTTCGACTTCGCAGTCAACAATGAAGCAGCAGAGTTTAGTTTTGAGACCCCCTCTAAGTGAGAAAAGAAAGCGAGAAATCACAGAGAAAATCGTCGATTTTATTGCGCTTGATATGAGACCAATCAACGTTGTCCGTGGTGACGGGTTCAAAGAAATGTTTAAATTCCTCGAACCAGGCTACACCATTCCCAAACGCGACACAATAATGCATGGCTTAACAAGCAAGTTCAACACGACTAAAGAAATTCTTGTTAAGAAAATACAAAGTTGTACAGCAGTCAGCTTTACAACAGACACGTGGACCTCTATCCAGAATGAGGGTTACATGACCGTTACTGCACACTTCATGTCTGAAGATTGGCAACTACATTCTTTTGTGTTGGAAACAAAAGTGCTGGAGGAGAGCCACACAGCAACCAATATAAAAGAGCGACTCAGTGAAGTGATGGAAGAATTTAAAATACCTGGAGAAAAGAGGGTAGCAGTCGTACATGACAATGCCGCTAATATGGTGTTGTGCACAGAACTGATTTCTAATGATCCATCCTGGGGTAATGCGAAGGGCGTCCGTTGTGCGGGGCACACGTTACAGTTATGCATAAACGTGGCTCTTAAAACTGACCCCATATGTCGATGCATCGCTGCTGCTAGACGCCTTGTAGGGCATTTCAAGAAAAGTACCAAGGCTACAACAGCTCTGACTCATAAACAGAAGCAGCAGAATGTTGCAGAACACAAACTTATCCAAGATGTTTCCACAAGATGGAACTCCACGTACTTCATGCTGGAGAGACTCTTGGAACAGAGATGGCCAGTTACAGCTGTGCTGTCAGACCCTGAAATTACCAAACGGTCTGAACGAGGTCTAGATCTCACAACAGCACATTGGCTGACAGCGGAGGACACTGTCGCAGTGCTAAAGCCTATGATCACTCTTACTGAGCTGCTTTCTCAGGATTTAAACGCATCCCTATCTGCCACACTGCCCATGTTAATAAACATGAAGAGACGCCATTTGGTGCTGCGCAACGAAGACAGTCCCACCACAAAAGCACTAAAGACAGAACTAGCAAAAGAAATCGACACGAGATGGCAAATGACGGAAAATATTGCGACCAGCATTTATATACAAGCTGCTGTCTTAGACCCACGTTTTAAGAGCTTGTCATTCTTTGACCAACACGAACGAGAAGATGCGTACTCCACAGTGTCGGATCTGGCAGAAAGTTTATCTACAGAAGCTGCGCCAGAAAGTGAGCATGGCAGCATTAGCCCTGCCGAGGAGGGTGAGCCCGAACCGAAAAAGGAAAAGCAGGCCGAGATATCCATGCTGATGGCCATTGATGAGGAGGACCATGCAGAAGAGAAGGATAAACTAAAAATGTACTTGGCAGACAAAACAAAGGTTGATTCGGGACCATTGGCATGGTGGCTAAAAAATGAACATCGATATCCAAAGCTCGCTAAAGCAGCTAAACGCCTCCACTGTATCCCTTCCACATCCACTCCATCAGAGCGCATCTTTTCAAAGGCCGGCTTCATTGTGAACAAGTCGAGAAGCTCCCTTCTTCCCAGCAATGTGGACAAGCTGGTGTTCCTCTCACATAATATGAAAAAAATAAAATCGAATTAAAAGCTTAGGTAAGAATGCTTAATTTCCTTTTTGTAGTGTTTCTGTTTGCTATCCGTTAGGCTATATATATAAAAAAACGGGTATTTTATTTTTATATCGGGTAGGCTATACAAATAAATAAATACATATTATTTTTATTTTTTCGTTTTTATATAATGCAGAAGTTGTTTTTTATTCTGTTAGAAAAATTAGTCTTATGTTTTTAATTTGTTGTTTCAGGTCAAGACTCCGTCGTCTTAATGGCAGTTTGTGGCTTTGCTCTGATATTTTTGATTTGTGTTAGTGTTCTTTAAATTATTTGTTCTACATTTTGTCTTAAATATAGTTGTTCTAAACAATTTATTCATAATTAGGCTGTTAATTTGTTTGCCGCCGCCTTTTTTATTCTAAGTTTTGGCGTTGTGCGATGTGCATTTATTAAGTTGTTCGTTTTTGTTAATTTTCCTTTTGAACAATATAAAAATTATATAAATTTATATATAATAAATAATAAATAAATATATAATTTTCCACTGTATTTTTATACCAAACAGCGTTTTTGCTACAGTATTTATTTGTTTTTTGTTTTTTTGCCTAGTTTTGCACTAGGCCTAAGTTGCTAATAAGTTTATTTGATTTATTTTAAAGAACAAATTTTAGTTTATTAGTTTATTAAAAAATGTTTTTTTTTTGTTTGTTTTGTATTTGTTTGACATGTAACTGTTACAGTTTGTATTTTTGATAATAAATTATTAAAATGCACAGGCAGTCTGATTGCTGTTTTTATGTCATAATTATCCTATAACGTTCCGGCCACTGATTTTTGTGTGTAAGCACTGTATACTTTAAACGCTTTACTATTCCGTTTTAAGCGCTTAATTTTCGTTTTGAATGCGCTAATATCATGCTTTAGCATTTTCTGTCATGTGGAGGTGTTAAACTTCAACTTGGACTATATTCCTAGTATATACGCAATTTATTATATTAATATCATAAATGAACGATTATTTGATTAATCGCTAAAATGCAGAAGTGTTAGTCGACTAGGAATATCCTTAGTCGGGGGCAGCCCTAGCAATAAGTAAACTGAACTTGCTATATTGTCAAAAACACTGAAGTTCTTTCAGTACTTGTATGTAAAAAGGCCTAACTACGTGCTAAGTCATAATATTTTGCTCATCTCAAACTAACAAAAATACTTGTAAACAGTTCATGAGATCAGCTATATCAGTGAGTACCGATTGAGTCATTAAATGTGATTATCAGACAATACCGATCTCTGGTCGACCCATCAAAGCATCCCTAATTGTTTAGTTATGCATCATTTTTAGACATTATTGTTTTTTTATCATTACCATCAACCATATGTATCTTTATGTAACATCAACATGAGAAAAGATTTGTGACAATTATACCATGCATGGTTCCCCCTGTCACAATAATCAATATATCAACTAATCGCACAACACATGGACATGACCTCAGTCATTTTTGGTGACTCAATAAATATCAGCCATACATAAAAACAATTCTAGCAACATTTTAGCTGATTGTGCAACATCTCTTTCTCTATTGGAGGTGTCCAGTGTCGGTATGGTTAAAAAACACTGTAGTATTTACTATAAATTACTATAGTATATTTTCATGTGGGTGTCTGACATCTGAAAGTATAGATCTGCTAGCAGATAGCGCAGCCTCTGTTACTTTTTACCTTGCACCTTTTTGTAACATTATTAATATTTATTTAGGATATGAGTTTTCTCATTCTGATTCCAATGCCTGATTATTAAATTGTTGAAATGACTATAACTAAATGAAATATTCTTAAAAATAACATCTTTACATTTAGTCATTTAGCAGACGCTTTTATCAAAAGCGACTTACAAATGAGGACAAGGAAGCAATTTACACAACTATAACAGCAACAATGAATAAGTGCTATAGGCAAGTTTCAGGTATGCAAAGAAAGTGTAAGTAGCAAAACAGTAGTATTTTTTTTATTCTTTTCTTTTTTTATTAATGTAGTTAGTGGAGGGGTCAGAGAGGGAATTGCAGATTAGTAAAAAAAATAGAGAATAAATAGTTGAGTTTTAAGTCGTTTTTTGAAGATAGTGTCTGTGTCCGAAACCGCCTACTACTCAGTAGGTACTGTATTTGAATTTAAACGTACTACTCGGCTGATAGAAAAGTACGTTCTATACAGTATGAATGTGAAAAGTATGAATGGACTTCTCGCGGGGCATTATGGGATAGCGCAGCGTGCATGAGATCCGCACTCTAGAATCTCGCCAGAAGCAGTAAGTCATCCGGGTACTTCTCGCATACTGATTTTCGAATTCTATGAATTTGGACATACTATTTGGCTTGCATACTGATTTTAGCATCCTATATAGTATGGAAGTATGCGGTTTCGGACGCTGCCAGCGAGTGACTCTGCCATTCTGATGCAGTTAGGGAGTTCATTCCACCAACTGGGCAGATTGAGCGCGAGAGTTCGAGAAAGTGATTTCTTCCCTCTTTGGAATGGAACCTCGAGGCGACGTTCATTCACAGAACGCAAGGTTCTGGAGGGCACATACATCTGCATAAGTGAGAGAGGATAAGAAGGGGCGCAGCCAGAAATCGCTTTGTAAGCCGACATCATGATGTGTTCTTTGGAAGAATGTACTTGCAATGTGATGATATTGTCATTCTGGCATTATATAATGAGTGGCATAAAATGGTCTTAAAATGACAATAATATTGTTTATTGCTATATATTTTGGTGCAATATACAACAAAAATAGATATAGTGACAGGCCTTTGCATGTGTGGGGGTAGGGCTGGGCGATATGGCAAAAATGTCTCAATAATTATTTTCCATATGGAACAATAACGATGTAGATTTCCATATAAGTTGTTAGTGCTTACAGGTTTAAAAGAGTACCCCAACTATGACTGAAATCACAAAAATTAGAAGGTCCATTAAATGGCATAACATATTTAAAATTCAGTACATCTCTGATATCATCAACACACTTTTAGATTCCCATTGTTGCACTTTTCTGCTGAGTGAATGGCTCTTAGATCAACATAGAGTTAAAAAGTCCAGAACAATTCAATATAATATTATTTATCTGCCCAGTCCTAGGTGGGGGGTTGTTTATTGTATTTATTCATTTATTTATTTATTTTTATTTTTTTTTGCTGAATGTAAAAAAACAAAAACAAATGTCCTGATATTATTTCTATTCTTACAATCTACACAAGGTTGTGTAGGTTTTCAGTTAACATACTTATAAATAAATATCAACAAAAATTGTGTAACATTCCAGCAATACTGACTTCTCAAGATTTGTTTCAAATGAAATGTCAATTGTGGGGTGTTTTCTCTGTTGTAGGTCCGCTCCGGGTGCAGATGCCTCTGGATCTTCAGGGAGTAACCGCAGGCTGCAGCAGACACAGGCTCAGGTCGATGAGGTAAAACCATACACCGTTCACAGCATTCGAAAAACTTGACTTGATGTGAGCTTCTTAGACATGTGAACAGTTCGTCCTAGTACCACTGATAATAGTAGCAGGATGTAGACACAGTGACTGTTGTGCTAAATGAATAAAATGGTCTTGCCCAACTGAGCGGTGAAGTTTTTATCCCTCTCCGCTGTCGCCACTGGCTTACATGGTTCAGGATCGGTAGAGCTACGCATCGATGAATTTACTCTTCAGTATTTGGACCCTCAGTAATGATTTAAAACCACACTGAACTGAGCTAAACTGAACTGAACTTAAACACTAAAATCTAAACTGCCCTGATCCAGTTACCATGACTATTTATGTGAAGCTGCTTTGACACAATCTACATTGTAAAAGCGCTATACAAATAAAGCTGAATTGAATTGAATTGAAAGCAATAAGGATCAGATTGTTTTTACCTGCTAGAATTAGTCACTCGTGGATGACACAAGTTTTTAATTCATGGAGACGATCCTCCCTTGTGCTCTATTTGTAAAAGCACATTAACTATGAAGCACGTTCTATTGGATTGTGTTGTTTTAAATTCAGTGAGGAATTGATCTTATTCAGTGCATTCTTTTGAAGAGCTTTTTAACGTTGTTAACTCAAATACAGTTTTAGGGCGTACTCACACTATGTACAGTTGCATCAAACTGGGGCAAAGCACGCTTGTCCCCCCTCCCGTCTCCTGCGACGGCCCGCACTGACATTACAATCAGCCTGGGCACGCTTACGTCATCGATGCTGCGCTGTTCAGCAAGCGCTCTCGCTCAGCACAGTTTAGATTTCTCTAGTTATATCGCTTTAGTCCTTAGGGATGCAGTGACACGTAGTCAGATATTTGCCGAATATCGATTTTAGATCAGCCACTTTTGACACTCATAAACAATCATAAAACCCTCGTGCTACAGAAATTAGAAGGTTTGCTGAAGGTGCGCAGCTGTCGTGCAGTGAGGGGTTTGCGTAATAAATAAACTACGGCATTTTGCATTCACTGAACAGTAAGAATGATTAATAAATCCATAAGAAACTGTCCCTTAAAAGTCACGTCTCGCTTTCAGTTTCGGGCTTTGGGGCGTTTTGCACTTACACATAAGCGTACCGCGCCAAAGCCCAAGTGAACCGAGCCTGAGCCCGATTCAGCGCACTCACATTTCTTAAACGATCCGGGAAACTGGCCTGGGCACGGTATGGATAGCATAGTGCGAGTAGGCCCTTAGAGTTTCAATATAATCGATGTCTGCAGTATAAATTTTCTCACCATGAAAATGGCCGTACACTTAAATTATTTGCTGGTTTAAACTACTTTTTTAAAATGAGTTAAAACGACACAATTCTTGAGATTTTGTTTTCTTTTTCTTACAATTATTTTTAGGGGTTTTCACCTTTATTATTGTATAGGAAAGTAGAGAGCATTGACAGAAAATCATGGGGAGCAGAGAGAGGGAAAGGATCAGCAGAGGACCGCAAGGCGGGAATCGAACTCGGGTCACCGTGAGCGCATGTGTGGACGCACTAACAACAATACCACTGACAGATTTTTTTCTCTTTTTGTTGACAACTTAAGTGTTTAATGTTCAATTCACTTAAAATTGTTAAGTTAACTTAACTGATTTGTGTATGGACAACATGAATTAATTATGTGGAACCCTGCATTTTTTTAAGGATTAGAAGCTGGCATGGCATAACTCAAGAAAACAAACAATCAAATGCAATTAAGCTTCTTTTTTTAGGAAACGTTTTTAAATATTTAAAAATGCCAAATATTACTAAAAGCGAGTTCACAGTAATCATTACAGGGATATTAGTGATGGCTAGAGTCATCTTAAAACTCCCAAAATTGAGTTAAAAGAATGGACCAATATAATGTCTAAAAGGGCTTTGTGTGAACGTTTACTTTACAAACTACATAATAATGACAAAGCATGGGTCCCTGTATGTATCCCAGTGTGGGAAGATTTTTGGTCCTTCTATCTGACAATGTCTTGTAACATAATTTAAAATTACTCACCAGGTTTTCTTTATAATATTATTCTTTTGTCCATAGGAACAACAGTATAAATCCTGGCTTTACATTTAGGAGGCTGCCAGTGATCATTTGTAATATATGTTTGTATTATTTTGTCATGTACATATATACAAACTACCTGACCAAAGTCTAGTCATAAGCCCCTTTCACACAGTGATACCGGTAAATATCCGGAAAATTTCCGGAACGACTTTACCGGTATATTCAAAAAAGCGCTGTTCACACAGGCGAGGACGTTACGGAAATTTTCCGGAAAAGAGCGTTCACACATCCATTCCAAAATACCAGTAAATTCTGACATCATTCACCACAAATGAGCTTTAAACGGCTGCGCTTGTATTTGTAAACATTTGACTAAATTACAAACTCTGTGGATGATCAATATTGTGAACAACTTTCGCAGGATCACTTTCTCATGTCGAGATGTTCATAATATGTGTGTGTGCAGGCGCTCACAGGCTGTTTCACAGGCACACGCAAAGCTTGAAGGTAAACAAACAACGGCTTATCATAAGCATCTCATCGATGATTATTTACACAGTTGGCATTAAGAAGAACATATAAACGTGATCTGACTAACTTCTAGCAGCTAAATGTGTCTGGAAAAATATTCAAAGGCTTTTATTCGCATAAACCGTGCGGACGTAAATGCGTCTGACTGTTGTGATTGGCTAAAGCAGACATTTCACGTCAGCACGTTCTAGACGTGCACACGCTTATTACGGCAACCTTCCATCTGCATTCACACAGCGCAGCATGTTACAACTTCTCTTTCCGGAAAATAGCCAGAACGAATTTACCGGTATTTTCAAAAAGGACCTGTTCACACATACAACCTTTCCGGAAAATTGCCGGCAATTTTCCGGAAAGGTCTGTATGTTTGAAAGGGGCTATAGTCAAGTCTAGAAAGCAAAGGAGGTCAAAGTGCTCTAGGACTGGCCAGCCCAGTCACCAGAGATGAACATTATTAAACATGTCTGGTATAAGATGGAGGAGGAGACATTGAAGATGAGTCCAAAGAATCTTGATGAACTCTGGGAGTCCTGCAAGAACTCTTTCTTGGCCATTCCAGATGACTACATTTGAGTCATTGCAGAGATGTATGGATGCAGTCCTCCAAGCTCATGATGGAGTCAGACACAATATTGACAGCTTCAGCTTGACTTTATATTCTATACTGGACATTATTTCTGTTAAGTGACAAGACTTTTGTGTAAACAAAGTCAGACCTTACTGTCCTACTCTATGTAATTAATTAAAATCAAGGCATGATCATATTTTATTTTGGTAAAATAAGCATAATCTGAGGCCTTTGCCTTTCATATAAGCCATTTTGATACCAAATGATCAACTAGAAGTCAAGTTATTATTTTTTGCTCCTAACACTTGGATAAGCGACAAGACTTTTGTTAGGCAGTGTATAAACAAATACATTTAGCATTAATTATAAATGTTTCTTGAGCGCTATGTCAGCATATTAGAATGATTTTAAAAGGATCACATGACTTTAAAAATGAATCTGAACTACCCATTTAAACATTTTCCAAATATAAAATGTAATATTTCACAGTTTCACTCTTTACTATATTTTTAATCAAATAAATATAACCTCAGTGAGTTTTAAACCAGGGTTCTTTATCAAAAAAAGATTACTCTAAATGTAATACAGTTATAAATAGACAGAGAGAGAGATAAATGTGTGTAAAAAAAAAAGCATATACACTTTAATACAGTGTCAGCAGAATATCCACTTGTCTTCAGCTCTTACTGCAGTCATATTCATGACTTGTGCTTGTGGAAGTTAGTATCAGGTCACAGTTATATCCCCGTTGACCTCTCTATTAGACGTCTTCCTTCAGTCTGCCCAATCTCATTGGCTGCCGGCAGGTTATGTAATGCCCCATCACAGTGGTTATGCAAGAGAAACATGGATTTGCCATGCTGCCCCACCCACACTGATCGCTCTTAAAGGGGCGGCGCCTCGTCCTCCTGCAACAGGGTTTGTGGAGCACTAGACTAGAGCATAGATGACACGCCTGGAGGTTTGTTGCCACCGACGCTGTTATGTAATTCTGTTATAGCAGGGGATTTTTCTGCATTCCCTTTCTTAAAACATCTGTTGAAATAGAAGTTCGGATTAGATATGAGCAACAGGAAATGACGTCATGAGCATCTGTGTTTGATATTCACAAACAGGTCAAAATAAACTAAAAACAGACTTAGGTGGTGTAGCCACACATGTTTAAAAGTGTTAACGTGGGTGTATAGAGTTGAAGTCAAAATTAGTGGCCTATTTTTTCCTTTTCAAATATTTCTCAAATGATGTTTAACAGAGCAGGGAATTTTTCACAGTAATTCCTATAATATTTTTTTCTTCTAGACTAATTTATTTTTAGTTTGGCTAGAATAAAAGCAGTTTTTTAATTTTTTAAATACTATTTTAGGGTCAGTATTATCCCTCTTAAGCTTTATTTTTTCGATTGTCTTCAGAACAAACCGTCGTTATACACTGACTTGCCTAAATACCCTAGTTAAGCCTTAAAATGTCACTTTAAGCTGAATACTAGTGTCTTGAAAAATATATAGTCAAATATTAGGTAAATATATAAATATATATTGTCATCATGGCAAAGATAAAAGAAATCAGTTATTAAACTGTTATATTCAAATGGAGTGTTTTCAGATTATTCACCTGTCGATTATGGGGTTTCACAAGGCAGTGTTTTAGGTCCGCTGCTTTTTTTAATACACAGCAATGATTCGAAAATGGCTTGTTCAAAAAAGCTCCTGTTATATGCGGATGATGCAGCAAGTATTGTGTCTCATGAAAGGAGGGAATTTATTGAAATGAAATAAGTAAACTTATTGAGGAAGTCTTAAAATGGTTTTGCCTTAATAAATTGTTCTTACATTTGGGTAAAACTGAATTTATTTTATTTGATTCAGCTGCAAAACCAAGATGTGTTGGGTCAGAGGTAAAAGTGGGGCATCAAATTATTACACCAAAGCATGAAGTGAAATATTTAGGTTGCATTTTAAATAGTATTTTGACAGGCGAAAATATGGCTGTTCCAGTCTATTAAAAAAAAATTTGTTCTAAAAAAATTAAGTTTTTAGCAAGACAGCAGAGCTCCTATACCTAGACTTTAAAAATATTAGCTAGTGCATTAGTGCAGCCATACTTTGACTGCTGCAGCTTTTTGGTATAGCGGTAGTTCTAAAAAAAAAAAGAAAGATAAATTGCAGACGGCCCAAAATAAGTTGTGTAGAATTGTTATGAAAGTACCTCCACTGATTTAAATAATGAACATTATATTCAAAATAATTTTTTAAAAGATAATTGAAGGGTAAAGTTTTTAAAATTAGTGATGGTGTTTAAGATTTTAAAGAAAATGGTCCCAAAATATTTTCTTAAATAATATGTTTTAGTTAGTGAGGTACTCTGTCATTCTACAAGAGCAGGAATATTTATCCTTATAGATTTAAAAGTGAATCAGGTAGAAATTCTTTTTTGTGTACTACTAACTCTGTTGCTCGGAATGTTTTGCCTACGATTCTTAAAGAGATTTAATTTGAGAGTGTTTTTAGAAGTAAAATTAAAAAGTTGTTTTACTGTTGAAGTTGAGGATTTTGTTGTGTTACTGAGCTGACAATGTTTGCACTCCATAATTTGCTTATTCATTTTTTAAGATCATCGAGAACCACAATAGAAATTAGCCTGTGGCTTTTTTGTGTATTTTATCCTCGATCGTTACTAAAATATGTATGAATTAGTCTAACTGGACTTGTTTGTCTTTTTTTTTTTTTTGTCAGATAAAATCAATCAATCAA